>NC_056739.1:1882690632-1882843132 GCF_019279795.1 Protopterus annectens
TGAACCTGTGGTACTCCACTTGTCACTAGTCTGTAGTTGGATTTGGAGTCTGCTACTTTCACAGTGTGGGTTCTGTCAGTGAGCCAATTCATACATTATTCCACTACACAAAGGTGGAAACTCTTACGAATACTCAAATTATTGTCCCATTGCCATTCTAAGCCCCTTATCTAAAATCCTAGAGAAATGTATACATTCTCAGGTAACACAATTCCTAAACTCACATCATCTCCTCTCCCCCACATAGAATGGCTTCCAACAACACCATAGCACAACCACTGCTCTGCTTTCTTTCACCAGTCTGATCAACCAACTTCTTCTTCTTCTTCTTCTTCTTTCAGCTGCTCCCATTAGGAGTCACCACAGCAGATCAACTGTTTCCATTTCTTCCTGTCCTCTGCATCTTGCTCTATCACACCAACCACCTGCATGTCCTCTCTCACCACATCCATAAATGTTATCTTAGGCCTTCCTCTTTTCCTGTTACCTGGCAGCTTCATCCTTAGCATATTTTTCCTAGTATACTCTGCATCCCTCCTCAGCACATGTCCATACCAACATAATCTTGCCTCTCTGGCTTTGTCTCCAAACCTTCCAACCTGGGCTGACCCTCTAATATACTTATTCCTAATCCTGTTCATCCTCGTCACACCCAGTGCAAATCTTAACATCTTCAACTCTGCCACGTCAAGCTCTGACTCCTGCCTTATTGTCAATGCCACTGTCTCCAACCTGTATAACATAGCTGGTCTCATTACCCTCTTGTAGACCTTCCCTTTCTCTCTTACTGGTAAGCGTCTGTCACAAATCACTCCTGACACTCTTCTCCACCCACTCCATCCTGCCTGTACTCTCTTCTTCACCTCTCTTCCACACTCAACATTACTCTGAACTGTTGATCCCAAGTACTTAAGCTCATTCACCTTCGCCACCTCTACTCCCTGCATCCTCACCATTCCTCCTTCCTCCCTCTCATTCACATACATATATTCTGTCTTAGTCCTGCTGACCTTCATTCCTCTTCTCTCTAGAGCATATCTCCACCTCTCCAGGGTCTCCTCCACCTGTTCCCTACTCTCACTACAGATCACAATGTAATCTGCAAACATCATAGTCCACGGGGACTCCTGTCTGATCTCGTCTGTCAACCTGTCCATCACCATTGCAAATAAGAAAGGGCTCAGAGCTGATCCTTGATGTAATCCCACCTCCACCATAAACGCATCCGTCACTCCCACAGCAGACCTCACCACTGTCACACTACCGTCGTACATATCCTGTACCACTCACATACTTCTCTGACACTCCTGACTTCCTCATACAATACCACAACTCCTCTCTAGGCACCCTGTCATATGGTTTCTCTAAATCCACAAAGACACAATGCAGCTCCTTCTGACCTTCTCTGTACTTCTCCATCAACACTCTCAGAGCAAACATCACATCTGTAGTGCTCTTTCCTGGCATGAAACCATACTGCTGATCACTAATCATCACCTTCCTTCTTAACCTAGCTTCTACTACTCTTTCCCATAACTTCATGCTGTGACTGATCAGTTTAATCACTCTGTAGTTACTACAGCTCTGCACATCACCCTTATTCTTAAAAATCAGTACCAAAACACTTTTTCTCCACTTCTCAGGCATCCTCTCACTTTCCAAGATTTCATTAAAAAATCTAGTTAAAAACTCCACTGCTATTTCACCTAAACACCTCCATGCTTCCACAGGTATGTCATCTGGACCAACAGCCTTTCTGTTCTTCATCCTCTTCATAGCTATCCTTACTTCCTCCTTGCTAATCCACTGCACTTCATGATTCACTGTCCGCACATCATCCAACCTTCTCTCCCTCTCATTCTCTTCATTCATCAACCCCTCAAAGTACTCTTTCTATCTGCTCAACATACTCTCCTCGCTTGTGAGTACATTTCCCTCATTATCCTTTATCACCCTTACCTGCTGCACATCTTTACTAGCTCGGTCCCTCTGTCTAGCCAATTGGTACAGGTTCTTTTCTCCCTCCTTAGTGTCCAACCTTTTATACAACTCTTCATACGCCTTATACTTAGCCTTCACCACCTCTCTTTTTGCCATGCATCTCATCTCCTTATACTCTTGTCTACTTTCTTCATCTCTCTGAGAATCCCACTTCTTCTTCACCAACCTCTTTCTCTGTATACTCTCTTGTACTACTTCATTCCACCACCAGGTCTCCTTGTCCTCCTTCCAGATGTCACACCAAGCACCCTTCTAGCCATCTCTCTTACTAGCTCTGCTGTAGTTACCCAGCTATTTGGTAACTCTTCACTGCCACCCAGTGCCTGTCTTAACTCTTCCCTGAACATCACCTCACAATTGCCCTTTTTCAATTTCCACCATTTGATCCTTGGTGCTGCCCTCACACTCATCCTCCTCTTCTTGATCACCAATGTCATCCTACAAACCACCACCCTATGCTGCCTTACTACACTTTCCCCTGCCACCACTTTACAGTCTCCAATCTCCTTCAGATTCGCCCTTCTACATAAGATATAATCCACCTGTGTGCATCTTCCTCCACTCTTGTATGTCACCCTATGCTCCTCTGTCTTGTTAAACTATGTATTCATCACAGCCATGTCCATCCTTTTTGCAAAATCCACTACCATCTGACCTTCTGCATTCCTTTGCTTAACACCATACCTACCCATCACTTCCTCATCCCCTCTCTTCCCTTAACCAGCATGCCCATTGAAATCTGCTCCAATCACCAGTCTCTCACCCTTGGGTATAGTCATCACCACTTCATCCAACTCACTCCAAAATTTTTCTTTCTCATCCATCGCACACCCAACTTGTGGAGCATATGCACTAACAACATTCATCATTACACCATCAATTTCCAGCTTCATAAACATCACTCTATCCGACACTCTTTTAACCTCCAAACACTCTTAGCATACTGTTCCTGCAGGATAATGCCTATGCCATTTCTCCTCCCATCCACACCATGATAAAATAATTTGAAACCACCTCTGATACACCTAGCCTTGCTCCCCTTCCATCTGGTCTCTTGCACACACAATATACCAACCGTCCTTCGGTTCATCATATCAGTAGCTCCCTCCCTATACCAGTCATACAGCCAGCATTCAAAGTTCTGACCCTCACTATCACAGTCCTAGCCTTTACCTGCCTTCGGGCATGCCTTCTGCCTCTTCTCCTCCTTCGGCCAACAGTAACCCAATTTCTGCCAGCACCCTGTTGGCCAACAGTATTGGTGGTGGTCATTAACCCGGGCCTCGACCGATCCGGTATGAATTTCTGTACAGTTTTCTGCATACATGATGTGGCACAATTTTACACCGGATGCCCTTCCTGACGCAATCCTCCCCATTTACCCGGGCTTGGGACCAGCACAAAGAAATGCACCAATCTGATCAACCAACATAGAAATAATAATAACTTTGTATCTGCAATATTTCTAGACCTCTCCAAAGCATTTGACATGGGTTCACACGCCTTACTACTAGACACCCTGACATTCCTATCCTTTGCCCCTTCCGCTATAGCCTGGTTTAAAAGCTATCTGTCAAATAGGCAACAATCTTTCCAATGGCAAAGTGTACTATCCAGCTTACCCCCAACTACCATATGTGTAACACAAAGCTCCATATTAGGCCTACTTCTTTTCTCCATATTTACCAATAATCTCCATGCCACCACACTGCATACTTCACTTATACAATACGCTGACAATTCAACTCTTATCTGTTCAGCTCCATCACTTCCCCAGGGGCGGCCCGTGCTATCGGACTGCCGGACTGCAGCCCCCTCAACAAAAAAAAAAAAAAAGAAAAAAAAAATTTTAAAACATTCATGGACTTCACGCATGCGCAGTAGTCCAGTCTACTGCGCATGCTCCAGGCAGTCCGGCAGTCCAGGTAGGGAAACATAGGAGACGTCTGTGCACTTTTAAAGTGCATAGATGCACTGGGAAAATGTGTCGGGGCTGGACTGCAACAGCAGCAGTCAGATGCTCTCGTCGGGGACTGTGGATTAGGGTTTGGAGCACGGGAATCTCGCGGGACTATGGACTCTCATCGGGACTGTGGATTAGGGTTTGGAGCACGGGAATCTCGCGGGACTATGGACTCTTGTCAGGGACTGTGGATTAGGGTTTGGAGCGCGGGAATCTCGTGGGACTATGGACTCTTGTCAGGACTGGATTATTGCGCGGGCATTTGGATTACGTTATGGAGAATGGGCAGCAAGGACAGGTAAGTGTGTTAATTATTGTTTACAATGGTAGGGAAGTGTGTGAATGAATGTATGCCTATTTGAATGGACTGGTGTGTGTGTGTGTGTGTGTGTGTGTGAAAATGCCCCAAGTGGTGTAGTAGGGAATACCTCAGGCTTGAACCCTGTACCCTGTATGCAGGTGTTAAAGACTTGAGTTCCCTGCCCACCACCATTTGTAAAAAAATTGCAGATTTTTGCCTCATATTTGATCTGATCTGTTCCTCATAATATCTGTGGTTTGTAAATGTTGCAATGCTTGATATTTGATGGTGTAGTAGTAGCATTGTTGCCTCACAACTGCAGGTTTTCAGGTTTGATTCTTGGCTGGGGTTCCTTCTTTGTGGGGTCTGTATCTTCTCTCTGTGTTTGTGTGGGTTTGCTTTTGTGTCCTCCCATGTTACAAAGACATGTCTGCATTATTTCTTCCTGGGCCTCTGCTGAAAATTTTTTTTTTGTTCCAAGTCAGACTGTCCTGATTAACAAATGTTAAATAAAATTGACAGGCATTTGAATTTCAGACTTCAGGTTTCTGAATGTTTGTTTAATTCTTTACATATTTGATGGTGCAGTGGCAGTATTGTTGCCTCAGAGCTACAGGATTTGTGGTTTGATTCTTGGCTGTGGTGCCTTCTTTGTGGAGTCTCCATCTTCTCTCTGTGTTTGTGTGGATTTGCTCTGGTATCCTGCCATTTTACAAAGACGTGTCTACAGTATTTCTCCCTGGGCCTCTGCTGAAAATTGTTTTTGTTCCATCAGAAGTAAAATTGACAGGCATTTGAATTTCAGACTTCATAGTCTTTAGAAAATACATAGTAAAACAACTTTTTATTCTAGCAATAAATATATAGTAACACAACCTTTTATTATAGCATTTTTTTATGTTTATAAGATGACTATTTGAAAATTTTCCTTATTTTTGGGACTGTAATACCCTGTTACTGGCTTTGTCCAGGTGTTTTGTGCTAAGGGATTGACAGCTATGGTGAGAACTGAATTAATTAAATGATAGCCATTTAAGTTTCAGTCTTCCTTTCGTTCACAAAACAGCTGATTTGGCGTAGTGGTATGTTGCTCTTGACTGTTTTGCATAGGGACCTTGTCTGTAAAATGTACGATGGTAACACAGCATTTTTCTTTCACAAAGCAGGTGATTTGGCATAGTGGTATGTTCTGACTCTTTTTTGTACAGGGACTTTGGCAGTAAAATGTATGGTGGTACCGTGGTAACACAGCATTTTATTCTAGCAGCTTTCCAAGATTATACAAGCAATGTTTAATGTGTCCCTGGTTTTTGCCCTTTTGACCCACTCCAATAAATTTTGCTTTTTCCAGACTTCTTGTGCTGCGAAGTTGAGATGCAGTTGAGTATTGAGCGGATTTTACAAGGAGCTGAGAGCTGCAGGGGAAGAGAAGTTTAGTGCTAATAGCGCAACAGGCTGTGTGTTTGCTTTTGATGCAGAAGGTTGTTGGTTCTACTCCCAGAAGGGGTGAATGCTGAAAGTTAAGATACTAATTATGAGCCTGTTATCAGTTTGCCATCCATTTCCTATTGCAATATTACTAGCTTATTTTTAATGTAATTTAGGCAATTTATTCCACAGGGACATCAGACACTTTATTGTTCGATGAAACCATGAAATGTAAAGGTGATTGCTAGCACCAACCTCTTCATTACAGATTTATTTAACGTGGAATTATTTAGATGACTTTTTTACTACTTCAGAGATTGTGCATATTTACTGATAATGGTGGACTGTAGAATTGTGCATATTTACTGATAATAGTGGACTGTAGAAGTTTGAGTAGACTTTTATGATGGAAATGTTCTGAATTGGACAGTTTTGTTTCATTGTTTACTGGAAAAATGTTCAAAGCAATAGGAAGGTGTATCAAAGAGCACATGTATGTTTCATATGCAAGGGGCCTATGATTTGAAAACAGCCCAGAATTAATTTTTATCTGCCACGAGTAAAATGTATTTTCTTTGAATGTGGATTTTAATGTTGTTTCAGTGAATGTGAGTTTCAAGGGCAGAGAAGGTTTAATGCCAAGTTTGTTATGTCTTAGTGTTTGTGCTGTAAAATGCAAAAATAAAACTTTCAAATGAAGTTCAAATCATCATAGAAGTAAATCAGTATGCACATTAGTGTTTATGGTAAATGGAGTGAAATAGCAAATTAATGGATCATTGGAATGGCTGCAGGGAGGCTCCATTCGACCAGGGTTTTGTGAGGGGGAAGGGCAGCAAACTTAGACAGCCCCAGCTGAACCAAACCTCCCAACTGTCCAGATTTTCAAAGAATGAATAGATGTTTTGCTTCTTATTTTTGATTTGTTCCTCATAAAAAATTGTGGTTTTCTGGCAAATCATTTAGGAATTAAGTCACTAAATAATGACACACCTAGTTTCAGACTTCATAACCTTCAGAAAAATGCATGCTAAAGTAAGACCTGTTCTATCAACTGCCCCAGTTTATAGAAGAGCATTTTTAGTACTGTTTATATGTTCCCCCCAATATATTTGGCCTTGTCCAGATTTATGTCCCAGTTTATACAAGAGCAATTTTTAGTACTGTTTATGTTCCCCCAATATATCTGGCCTTGTCCAGATTTATTGCATTAACAGGTTGAGAGGTACATGCAAATAAATTGCTTTATAGAATTAGGCATAGCCAAACCTCTGAACTGTCCCTGATTTTGACTCAAAATGTTGCTCTTCCCCTAATGATCCCTCCGCAAAATAGCAATTTTGGAAGAAAACATGGAGGGTTTATAATTAAGAAATAACTGTAATAATCAGATTACATTTATTTCAGAAATGCATGTAGATTATTTTATTTTGTCAGCTGCTCAAGTTAGCAGTACTAATATTAAAGTGTCCCTTCTTTGACAGGTTCCCAGCTCTATTGTGTTGCTATTTTATATTTTTACATCACATTTTTTGGTCGATTTTTCATAAAATTGTGTTTTTTTGGCAAATTAGTGACAAATAATTAAAGTCTGAAGTTAGAAAATAATGACAGACATTTGAGTTTCAGATTTCATACCATTCAGAAAATTCATACTAATGCAAGTCCTCTATTAGCTTTCTAAGGTTATAAGAGCGATATTTTAAAAATTGTCCTTATCTTTGGGCCTTTGTCCCATTTTTTTGTATGGCTTTGTCCAGATTTCTTGCTCTGAGGTTGAGAGGTATGACAAATGTGTCAGGGCCATCACAAGTCAGCCAGAGACATTTCAAACTGTGACATACTTGTTAGACCCCACTCCCCCATGTAGTGACTCTGGATGTGTCGAAGCAAGGCAAGGAGTAGTTATGCAGTGTAAATGTGCAGAGAATCCCACCCATCCAAGGTAGACACAAGTACTAGAGTGGCTTTTCATCTGTCCTTGATTTTTGCAGAATGGTCTGGTTTCTGTCATTTTTTTGTACTGTTGATTTATGCTTATTACTCAAAGTGCATGTTGCTCTGTGTTTAAGTAGCAATACTTTAATGACCATCAGGTAAGCTTGGCTGAGATTGCAAGATGCAAGTAAGCTTTAATAAGCATACTGTTAAATAATTGCCAACATTGAAAGCCTTTCTGTTGCCATGTAGAGAATACTTAACTAGATAATGTATAAGCCTTGGGTATTGAAATGCATATGTCAGTATTTGTAATAAAGGACAGAATTACATTATTTTAAGAGTCTCATTACACTTGGAGACTTACAGTCATCTCTGCAGGCTTTAACCATAATCCGAATGCCAATCATGTGGTCTATAACCTGTACAGTAATCCTTTTAAGCAATGTATCTTGAGCTTATTTCTTGTTTGCTTTTCATTTTTTACTTTGATCATGTTTTCCCCATGAAACAAGTAGTTGTTAGGCAGCAGGTCTTTTTTTGGATAAGGAACATTTTTACAAGTGGGGGCATCAGAGATTTCTACTTTCAGCATGTTACTTTAATAAAGCTGAATATAAATTATAATTAGAACTGCAGTGCAAGAAGTGGTTTGAGTTGAGTGCTGCTTGTTTTTCTTATACTTGATTTTGACTGGCATTCCATTAATGTATTTAAAAAAAGTAATTTATTTCTTCATGCCTCACAACCTTTTTTGTTTCCATCTAGATATTAAGCTGTCATGCAGCCAATGCATTGAAATATTTTTATTCTTCTACACTTCATTTTGTCTTGATTGGACTCTCATGACAACTGTTTGGCACCCAATGCAGTATATTTAGTTTTTGTGGTTTGCTACTACAGGTGTTTGTGTGTGTGGTAGGGAATACCTCAGGCTTGAATCCTGTACCTTGTATGCAGGTTTTAAAGACCTTAATTCCCTACCCACCACCATTTGTGAAAAAAAAAAACTGCAGATTTTTGCCTCATATTTGATCTGATCTGTTCCTCATAATATCTGTCGTTTGTAAATGTTGTAATGCTTGATATTTGATGGGTCAGTTGTCGCATTATTGCCTCACAGCTGCAGGTTCTCAAGTTTGCTTCTTGGCTGGGGTGCCTTCTTTGTGGGGTCTTTATCTTCTCCCTGTGTTTGTGTGGGTTTGCTTTTGTGTCCTCCCATGTTACAAAGACATGTCTGCATTATTTCTTCCTGGGCCTCTGCTGAATTTTTTTTTTGTTCCAAGTCAGACTGTCCTGATTAACAAATGTTAAATAAAATTGACAGGCATTTGAATTTCAGACTTCATGTTTCTGAATGTTTAAGTCTTTCCATATTTGATGGTGCAGTGGTAGTATTGTTGCCTCACAGCTATAGGTTTTCTGGTTTGATTCTTGGCTGGGGTGCCTTCTGTGTGGAGTCTGCATCTCCTCCCTGTGTTTGTGCGGATTTGCTCTGGTGCCCTGTCATTTTACAAAGACGTGTCTGCAGTATTTCTCCCTGGGTCTCTGCTGAAAATTGTTTTTATTCTGTCAGCAGTAAAATTGACAGGCATTTGAATTTCAGACTTTATGTTCTTCAGAAAATACATAGTAACACAACCTTTTATTCTAGCAATTTTCTAAGTTTATAAGATGAATATTTGAAATTTGTCCCTATTTTTGGGACTGCATTCCCTCATTATTGGCTTCGTCCAGGTCTTTTGTGCTAAGGTTGACAGCTATGGCAAGAACTGAATTCACTGAATGTTTGAGGGCTGTATTCCCTCATTACTGGGTTTGTCCAGGTGTTTTGTACTAAGAGGTTGACAGCTATGGTGAGAACTGAATTCACTAAATGATAGCCATTTAAGTTTCAGTCTTCCTCTTTTACAAAGCAGCGGATTTGGCATAGTGGTATGTTGCTCTGTTTTGCACAGGGAGCTTGGCAGTAAAATGTATGGTTCTAGCAAGTTTCCAAGATTATACAAGCAATGTTTGTGTCCCTGGTTTTTGGGCTTTTGACCCCCCCCAATACATTTTGGCTTTTTCCAGTTTTCCTGTGCTGCAAAGTTGAGTACTGAGTAGATTTTACAAGGAGCTGAGAGCTGCAGGAAAACAGAAGTTTAGTGCTGCTTAAGTGAAGCTGGTTTGCCTTATTAATAGCACAACAAGTTGTGTACTTGTCTTTGATGCAAAAGGCTGTGGGTTCTACTCCCACAAGGGGTGGATGCTGCTGTACTGAGAATGTTCTCCTTAGTGAAGATACTAACTATGAGTTTGTTATCAGTTTGCCATCCATTTCCTCTTGCAATATTACTAGCTTATCATTTTTTTTAATGTAATATAGGCAATTTATTCCTGAGGGGCAACAGGCACTTTATTTTTCGATGAAACCATGAAATATAAAGGTGTTTGCTAGCAGCAACCTCTTCATTAGTTACAGATTTCTTTAATGTGGAATTATTTAGATGACTTTTACTTCTTCAGAAATAGTGCATATTTACTGATAATGGACTGTAGAATAGTGCATATTTACTGATAATGGACTGTAGAATTGTGCATATTTACTGATAATGGACTGTAGAATTGTGCATATTTACTGATAATGGTGGATTGTAGAATTGTGCATATTTACTGATAATGATGGACTGCGGAAGTCTGAGTAGACTTTTATGATAAATGTTCTGAACTGGGCAGTTTTGTCATTATGGGTGCATGCATTTTGTTTCATTGTTTACTGGAAAAATGTTCAAAACAAATTTAAAATGCCCTCTAACAACTGTAATATATTGTACAAGGAATATAATTTAGTACAATGAGGAAGGTGTATCAAAGAGCACATGTATGTTTCATATGCAAGGGGCCTATGATTTGAAAATAGCCCAAAATTAATCTTTATCTGCCACTGGCAAAATTTATTTTCTTTGAATGTGGGTTTCAATGCTGTTTCAATGAATGTGAGTTTCAAGAGCAGAGAAGTTTTAATGCTAAGTTTTCATTGTGAGACTTCATTGCTTTGTTTAGTAGATGACTAAGGGTTTGTTCTGTAAAATACAAAATAAAACTTTCAAATGAAGTCCAACTCATCATACAAGTAAAGCAGTATGCACATTAGTGTTTATGGTAAATGGAGTGAAATAGCCAAGTAATGGTTCATAGGAATGGCTGCAGAGGCTCTTCAACCGTGATTTTGTCAGGGGGGAAGGGCAGCAAACTCAGACAGGCCCAGCTGAACTATACCTCCCAACTGTCCAGATTTTCAAAGAATGAATAGATTTTTGCTTCTTATTTTTGGTTTGTTCTTCATAAAATTTGAAGTTTTCTGGCAAATCATTTAGAAATTAAGTCACTAAATAATGATACACTGAGTTTCAGACTTCATAACCTTCAGAAAAATGCATGCTAAAGTAAGAACTGTTATTCTATCAACTGTCTCAATTTATACAAGAGCAATTTTTAGTACTGTTTATATGTTCCCCCAGTATATTTGGCCTTGTTCAGATGTACTGCATTAACAGGTTGAGAGGTACATGCAAATAAATTGCTTTATAGAATTAGGCATAGCCAACCTCTCAACTGTCTCCGATTTTGGCTTAAAATGTTGCTCTTCCCCCTAATAATCCCTCCGTAAAATAGGAATGTTTGGAAGAAAACATGGAGGGTTTACAATTAAGAAATAACTGTAATAATCAAAGTTATAGATTACTTGAAATGCATGTAGATTCTTTTATTTTGTCAGCTGCTCAAGTTAGCAGTACTAATATTAATGTGTCCCTTCTTTGACAGGTTCCCAGCTGTATTGTGTGGCTATTTTATATTTTTGCATCACATTTGGTCCATTTTTCATAAAATTGTGTTTTTTGGCAAATTAGCGACAAATCACTAAAGACAGAAGTTAGAAAATAATGGCAGGCATTTGAGTTTCAGATGTTATACCCTTCAGAAAAGTCATATTAATGCAAGACCTATTCTATTATCTTTCTAAGTTTATTAGAGCAATATTTAAAAATTGTCCTTATTTGTGGGCATTTGTCCCACTTCTGTGTATGGCTTTGTCCAGATTTCTTGCTCTGAGGTTGAGAGGTATGACACATGTGTCAGGGCCATCACAGTCAGCCAGAGACATTTCAAATTGTGACATACTTGTTGCACCCCACTCCACCATGTACTGACTCTGGATGTGTCCAGGCAAGGCAAGGAATAGTTATGCAGTGTAAATGTGCAGTGTGTCTCCCCCCCCCCCCACCATCCAAGCTAGACACAAGTACTACAGTGGCTTTTCATCTGTCCTTGATTTTGCAGAAAGGTCTGGTTTCTGTCATATTTTTGTACTGTTGATTTATGCTTATTACTCAAAGTGCCTGTTGCTCTGTGTTTAAGTAGCAATGCTTTAATGACCATAATGTAAGCTTGTCTGAGATCATAAGATGCAAGTAAGCTTTAATAAGCATACTGTTAAAGAATTGCCAACATTGAAAGCCTTTCTGTTGTTGCCATGCAGAGAATACTTGACCAGATAATGTATAAGCCTTGGGTGTTAAAGGACAAGATTCCATTATTTTAAAAAGCTCATTACACTTGTTGGAGACTTCCAGTCATCTCTACAGACTTTACCCGTAAACTAAACAGAATGCCAATCATGTGTGGTCCATAACCTGTACAGTAATCCTTTAAGCAATGTATCTTGAGCGTGTTTCTTGTTTGCTTTTCATTTTTTACTTACATGTTTTCCCCATGAAACAAGTAGATAGTTGTCAGGCAGCAGGTCTTTTTTGGATAAGAAACATTTTTACAAGTGGGGGCATCACAGAGATTTCTACTTTCAGCATGTTACTTGGCACTTTAATAAATCTGAATATAAATTATAATTAGAACTGCAGTGCAAGAAGAAGTGGTTTGAGTTGAGTGCTTCTGGTTTTGCTTGTACTTGATTTTGACTGGCATTCCAGTAATGTATTTAAAAAGTAATTTATTTTTTCATGCCTCACAACCTTTTGTTTCCATCTAGATATTAAGTAAGCTGTCATGCAGCCAATGCATTGCAATATTTTTATTCTTCTACACTTATTTTTGTCTTGATTGGACTCTCATAATGATGGTTTGCCATGCCATCCAGGGGAGTGTCTTTAATTAAAGTTAGTTTTTGTGGTTTTGAGCATAGCTCCTCCCCTTTCTGGTTGGCCACACCCCTTCCCCTTGACCCCACCCATTCAGCTGGCTCCTGCAGCCCCCCTTTGATTTGAAGTCACCAGTCGCCACTGCACTTCCCACCCTACAACAACTCACCCAAAAATTCTTTAGCTCTGTGGAAATTTGGATCACTCAGATCCAACTTATCCTAAACCCTAATAAAACCAAATTATTACTTTTCACCCCCATCAAAACCATTTCCACCCCTCTATCCTTCATTTTCCCCCCCAAAAATGGCACTATTATCTCGCCCTCTGACCATATCAAACTCCTAGGCATTGAAATTGATAAAAATCTACACTGCGACATCCACCTTTCACAAACTATCAAAAAAGTCTATAAAAAATGTGAATACTGTATAGGCACAGGAAATCCCTCTCAAAACAAGCACGGATTACCCTAGCCCAGACTCACCTCTTGTCTATCCCAATGTCTGCTGCTCCAATCCTTATCCAGCTTAGAAAACTTAACCTTGCCAGACTCGAATCATGTCATAATAAAATTGTCAAGTTTGCAAACAACTCCACCTTTAGAACCCACCATTGCCAGGCTCTAAGGGAACTGCAATGACTGGAACTTCCCCAGCTACTAACCTATCACCAATTTGTCATTGCTTACAATGTGGTAACACATCCAGAAAACCCCCGGGACTATGCCAACTTCTCACCCACTATAATATAAATCGTCCTCTCCAGTCTTTTGACAAACCCCTCCTCTGTATCTCTAGGGCTAACAACATTGCAGGAAAAGCACTGGTCTCCCACTCCATAGCTAGAACCTAAAATAATCTCCCTCCTGCTCTGATTTCTGCCCCTACCTCTTCTCACTTTAAAAACTCACTTAGAACACACTTAAAGAATAAGTGGCTATGCCCATGTATTACATAAGTCCTCAAATTATTTCACTTGTATACCTCACTTCCTAATATACCTACTGTAATATATATTACAGTCTAGGTCTTCTCCTAATGCTGATTTAATTTGTATACTTATTCTGTTATTAACCATGTGTAACTATTTTTTTCTGTATATATAGCTCTTTTTATGTCTTCTGCTGTATACTGTATTTTAATATATTGTTTGAAAATTGTCTGTATACTGTATTTTAACATATTGTGCAAAATTTTACTTACTGTGGAGCTTTTCTCCCCGGGCCTCCACTGAAAATGGACCTGTGTCCAGTCGGACCATCCCAGTTAACAAATGTAAAATAAAAATAAAATAAATATGCATTAAGTGGGGTGGTGTATTGACCAATTTCAGGTACAGCTTGGGTGAAATATAAAACATTTCACAAAAGAAATAAAAAAATAAAAAAAAATGTAAGCATTATCAGAGTAGTTGAGACTAGTTACATAGAAAAAATGTATATATACATTCTAGTAAACAAACAGAGTACGATTTACAATTAAGCAGCGGGCAATGTGCAACATATACAATAGTTTCTAAATTTGGTCAACCTTCAGCAAATCTGATAGACAAAATGAGACATGGAAAAGGGATAAGGATATTGTTGTCTTGTGCTGAAGCAGGAGCATTTGACTCAGATGAAGAAGTACTTTTTGAGCTGCATTCTGAACTTGGAGTAAATGCTGATTTCCTTTGGGTTAATAGGGAGAACTTACCAAAGAGTAGCTGCCCTAGAAGTGAATGCATGTGCAGTGCTGTGGAGTTTGGTTCGAGGGGTAATGATAGTTAGTGTGGCTTATATGTAGTCTCTCAGGTTATATGAGGAGGTTTTGGCATGAAGTCTAACTGCAAGGGGTTTAAATATATGGAGTATATATATATATATATATATATATATATATATATATATATATATATAGATAGATAGATATATATACATATAAAAATGAATGAATAGAATATATATGAACGTTTTTGTGAGAGTGGCCTGAATGGCAACTAGCCATTTCGTCAGCATAGAGGATGAGTAGGAGATAAGATAGGTCACAAGGAAGTTAATGATTTTAGCAAGAGGAGGGGGTCAAGAATGGATCTTTGCGGTACAGCTTTAGTAGTAGGTGCAGATTTTGATTTGGAAGATCCTATTTTAACTCTGAAGAGCCTGTCAATGTGGAAGTTTTTAAAGCAGGGGGTGACATCTGGAATGATACCAATTTGGCTTAGTTTGCTTTGGAGAAGACAGTGGTCAATGAGGCCAAATGCCTTTGTAGGGGCTCTAAATAGAGCACCTGTAAGGAGGTCACTATCAGTTTTGCAAAATGCCATCAGTTCATCCAGGCCAGAATGCTTGCTGATTGATGGAGATTACGTAGTACTGCTGGGTATAGACAGAGAGTTGGGTGTAGACTATTTTTTTTAAACGTTTGCCCAGTATTGGAACAATGAATAATAGTTGGAGGCTGGTGTAATGATTAAGGTGTTTACTAAACAAAGACAAAGCACAGGGTATGAGTCTCACTTTTGGGTTGGCAATGGCATGCTTTCGAGGGGGAGGGGGGTTAGAACACTTTTCCAAATCTGTAGCTTAATGTTTTTGGTGATCTCTGCAATGATATATAGGCTCATAGGTCACTACTAGGCTAGTTGTTCTTGTGGGCCATTTTAATCCTAACCAGCTTCTTTTTAAATGTAAGAATTAAACTATTACATTTTGTCTGTGAAATAAATACCTTAACCATTTTACCAACCTCCCAACTGGGGATTTATGTTGTCAGATCCAAGATGGGGTGTCACTGGGAGTATTTTCAAGAAAATCGACTTCTTTGGGTTATATTTATTTGAAGTAGAATAGGGGAATGAATGGGGATGAAGTGGGAAATGCGTTATCTCTGTGAGGTGTGGGGATGTGCCACATTGAACTTTATTTGTAGACAGGGTGCAAGTTGGAGGTTTTCTTCCTGTAAGAAGGTTAACTTTTTTCTAAAAGTGTTAGCTGAATGCAAAAGGGTACTTTGTTTCCATTTTGGAGTTTTGTTTGTGATTCTGATTGAGTGTTTACCTTGGTTACTTAAGGCTATAAAGGAGGTGTGCTTGTCAGTTGTGGGAGCTTGTCTCCATTTGTGCCAGGCTTCATCCCTCAGAGTAAGAAGATGTTTGAGTTCAGTGACTAGGCATTCAGTTGCGGTAGGTTTAAAAAGTGTGTGAATAAGTGGGGTAAGTGGGAAAAATGTGTCTTGTATATAGAGTTGAAAGTTGGACAGGCTTACTGCTGTTTTACTAAGGTGGTGTAAGGAGAGTATATTGTTCCAGTTGTGGCCTGTGAGAAAGTTTCTGAGTTTATCAATACTAGTTGCAATGTACTGGTTTCTGAAGCTTTAAATATTGGTGGCAGTTTTACAGAATGGCTAAGAATTGTAAAGGTGATTTAGCAGTGAACACGTAATGATGTTAGCAGAATGTTTATGTTGGAGATGGAATTTGGTATGTTTGTAATAATCAGGTCAAGTGTGTGGTGTCAGAAGGATCTGAGGTTAGGTTATACTAGTTTTTTGTGAGGTGAAGGAGACTTAAGTTTGCTGAGAAGATACCCATGTCAGATGAAAGACAACCAAGATAATTAATAATAAATTATCACCTAGAATAATTTTGTTATTATTTTGGGGATGGCTCCTAACGACATTAATGATCAGTGAATTGAATTTTTTTAGGGAAAAAGGGGATGGCAGATAGGCTACAGTGATTAGTAACTGTTTGCTTTTGTGTGATAGAGATTTTAGAAAATCCATTTAGGATTATAGTTTGAGGAGGAGTTTCCTTGGACAATGACTTTTCTTTTTTGCATAATTAGAGACTGTTTATGTGGTCTGCCATCACTGAAATCCTAGCTGGAGGTTTGAAACTGATGGAAGTTGGGGGAATCTTACTTGACCCAGTATTCTCTTATTGCTAGAATGTCTGGGTTATGCTGGGAAATAAAAGCACTTATGTGGTCTAGCTTGTTTTTGATCCTATGGATGTTGAGGAGGGTGCAGGCCAATGTAGGAAGCGAGTATTTCTGCTGTTGAGGAAAGGAAGTTATTTGGCCTGGCTTGGGTTCAATGTTACACTTTAGAAGGACTGTAAAGATTATGGAGGATAATTTGAAAGAGGTCTCTAGTGTTTTATGGAGAGAGAGAAAGCAATATGTTTCTGAGTCTTTGTAATTAGAAAGAACTATGATCTTGAAAGTTTTGGGCTGGGGAGTATGTTTGACCTGATTACTTGGGGGGGGGGGGGTTATGACAGTTTGTTGGTATGGAAGTTATGGAAGCAGGGGTAATATATGGAGATTTGTTTAATGTATTTATTTGCTGACATTTATTTAGGAAAAACCTACCCATTTTCAACAGAGGCCCTGGGAGAAAAGGTCCCATAACATAAGACAGAAATACAAAAGTATTTACAAAAAAGAATTGCAGAATTGCATACAAAATATTTGCCAAAGGCAAACAAAATATGGTAATTAATTTAATAAATCACGTAATGCATAATTTCTTCAGTGATATCTAGCGCATTTGAAGTAGCACATTTGGGGAAGTCTTTACAATGCTATGTATATTAGTCAATCTGGGAATGGAAGTCTGTACTGATTATTAGATGACTGTAAACCAGAAAGAAGGAAAGAATGCAGGGAAAAAGAAAAAAAAGGAATGGAGTTTGTAGATGTAGAGGAATGATATGTTTTAAAGAGAAATTGAGAGAAAGGATAGATTGTAGAGAATGGATAAAATGGGAATATGAAAGTTAGAGTATGGGAGAGGTTAGAGAAAAGTGGATAGTGGAGAATAAAGAAGAGAGAGAGAGAGAGAAAGAGAAATAGAGAAAGAAAGAAAGAGGGAGGGAGTAGTGGTTGAGGGATGAATACTGAAAGGAAAGAAGGGTGGATAGAGTGGAGTGTATTTAGCCAGGACTGGTACATGAGCAGAACCACTTTCTGGATAGGCATTCAAGTATGTCTTTAAAGGTTGTCGTGTTTGAAACAGATCTCATCGAACAGGACAAGGAATTCAATTTTTTGCAACACAGCAGGAGTATAGGGTTTTGCCAGCTGATTTGTTCAGTTTATACAGGGGCAGGAGTTCTTTATCTACTGAATGGTGAGATCTTTTGGGATGGTAGCACTGGAGAATTGAACTAAGGGCTGGCCAGTTAGTAGGTATATTATAATATCATGTGCTGTTACTAACTGCAGATAATTCAATTGTTGTGGAAGTTCAAGCCAGTCTAGTGTACAGAGAGCAGGGAAGTGAAGGGTGTGATATAAGGGACTGATAGCAAACCTAACTATTTTGTTGTAGTTAAATTTCTAGTTTAGTTTTCAGTGTGGATGGAAGATTGATGAAAGTTGGAGCCCCGTACAAGAGAGAGGGTGGCAGGTAGTTAGTGGCAAGGGTAGTTCTAATGGAGTTATTTAGGAAGTATTTATGTCTATAGAGCATTCCACGTTTTTTTTTAATATTATTTTGTTTGTTTAGGTCATATTTAAAGTTGTTGTCAATAATTTTGTGCTGCTGGCTAATCTAATTACTGAATTATTCAGGGAGTTGGCCTTGTAATTATTAATATTTGTGACATTGGCTTTAGGAGTAAATAGCAGTTTTGTTTTTTGGGGGATTAGGTAATAGTTGAACATTTCTAAGTCAGGTCTAAATAGAGATAAACGCTTCCTGAATTATGTGTTGGAGGTTTGAGACAGGAGTAGATGAACAGATTGTAGAATCATCAGCATACTGAATAAGTGATCCTTGACAAGCAGAAGTGTGCAAGTCACTGATGAAAATATTAATGAGGAGAGGGCCAAGGATAGGTCCCTGGGGAGTGACAGTTTTATTATTCAGGTATGGAGAAAAGGTGCCTTTGTGTTTTAATGCTTATTGTCTGCTAGAAAGGTAACTAGTAATCCACTTGGTAGAATAAGGCAATAGACCAAGTTCAGATAGCTGGAAGAAAAGATTGGATGAAAGACTGTATCAAAGGCCTTTGAAAAATCAAGAAATAGTGTGGAGACAAATTTGCCAGAATATCTAGACTTAGTTAGGGTTTCTGTGAAGGACAGTAAGGCAGTTGTGGTACTTTGGGTGGGCTGAAATTCATGCTGTATGTTTTACTGAAGAGATGCTTAAGAAGCTGTTTGTGAATGCATTTTTCCTGTATCCTTGAGAGAAGGGACACGATGCCTATGGGACAGAAATGTGATATTTCACTGGAGGTTCCCCTCTGTGCAATGTGATGGTATAGAACTGTTTCCATAAGGAAGAAAAAAAAACTTTCTAGAATGGATCTGTTGATAGAAATACTAAAAGGCAAGCTATAGCAGCTGCAGATAGACTAAGATATTCTGGAGAAAGTTTAACAGCTGAAGCAGAACAAGGTTTAATTTGAGATCATTTTTTTTTATGAAGGATGTAGAAGCTGGTTTAAATGAAAAGGAAAGGGAAATGTGCTCCTAGACTAGGTTTGACCAATAGAAAAGAAGGTTATAGGCGTGGGCTTTGAGGAATTTGGGGTGAAAGTGGAGGATGATATTGTTCATAGGTTAGTATTAGGGTATCTGTCCTTGCAGGCCATTTTAAGACTAGACACATTTCCCATTCCAAAGGTAACAATCAAACCATGTACTCTGTGTCTATGATATAAACACCTTACCCATTATGAGCAAAAAAATGAAACTGGTCACTGTTGGAATTAAGCTATCTCAATAGTACAAATTATAAACAAGTCCAAAAAAATCCACCAAGAAATAGCATACAAAGCAGGATTATGTAGTAAAATCAGTAGTTTATTGAAAGCACTTTCGCATTGTACTACCAACGGTTCATCAGACAATCAAACCAAACATTCATGCAAAACTTTTAAAATCAAGGTGTACCAGTCATAATAATAATACTTGCGCACATCATGTAAACCTAAGTTTAAACACGTGAATTAAGACCGGCATAAATCTATATATAAATAAGTTTTTATAACAAATACGAAAAAATTATTTTAAAAATAAAATATGTCACATATCTCACAAGCCTAATATATATATATATATATATATATATATATATATATATATATATATATAGATATATATATAAAACATCTATCTAAATGAAATAAAAAACATTCAGATTATACATGCAGACACACAAATTAGCATCGTTAATGTAAACAACTCTAACTTCTCATTTCGAACAAGCAGATCAAAAATTTATTTTATAAAGCTTATAACCTCTGAACTGACATCATTAAACAAACAGAAAGCTTTCTGAACAATAAAATGCCCTTAATAGAACAAATATATTACTCTGACATAAATAGAGAGAACTAAAGCTTTTCTAACATTTATAAACTTGTCAAAAATGTAAAAAGTGCCATTAGAACACATTGCATATTGTCACAGATAAAGACAAAGCAAGCAGAGTATTGGGTAAAACAGAATAATCTGTAACAGCAAACCATGATCATGCCTTAAATCTATAAAGATATTAGCGGTTACCTGCATCTGCATCATAAGTCATTTAAATAGAGGCAGTCATAGTATGGAAAAATATAGCTGTTTTAAACACCTGTAAGCATGCCAAATGGTATAAATATCATGTTAACTATTAGACTGCAATGCATATCCTACTTAAAATCTAAAAAAACTATATGTATAGAAACATATCTAAAACAAAAATAAACCATTCAAAGCATACAAGGCAAATATATTGTCATTCAGATCAACGACGCTGTCTAAAAACAGCTCAAATTTCTTGTCAGATTCAAGCCAATCAAATAGCTATATGAAGATCATGTGATTATAACACTTGTGCCACGAAGCATTTAAATGAAAATATTCACAAGGTATTGCTATGTGATTACTAGAAGGTCAGTGCAAAATTACATCTTAATGACTTACAAACTTAACAAAAGGACCTGGCACAAAGCGTTTAAATAAAAACATTAACAAGATATAAGTTGCAGAATTACTTCTTGATAACTTGCAAACTTAACAAAAGAATGTGATACTCTTAAACAATCTTCATCTTTTGGCTTTCCCCTGTTAGAGGTCACCACAGCGGATCACCTGTCTGATCATGATTGGCAGTGAAGTTTTATGGTATCGAGTTGCCAGCCCGGCACCCAACCTTCCACAGAAGGCACACACCTCGGGCCAATTCAGTGTCAAATCCACCTACAGCAGCATGTCTTTGGGAGGAAACCGGAGCACCCGGAGGAAATCCATGTGACCACAGGGAGGACATGCAGAATCCGCACTGAAAGCACCCCAGCCAGGGATCGAACTGGATAACCTCTTGCTGTGAGGCAGCAACGCTAACCGCTGCACCACCACAGCCACCATGATACTCTTAAACAATAATGAACTCATTCATTGAGACATCACAATAATAAAAAAATAATAATATATAAGTGGTCTGTCCTTTAAGAATTGGTTCAAAGGGACAATGTCATTTAAACCATATTTTCTGTCTGCTTGCAATCTTATAATCCATCGCTGTTTGGCTTTCTCTGTTCTATTTTTTATATTGCCCATTCTACAATTCTTATTTATTATTTCCAATACCCAAAACCCGAAAGAGTGCTAAGAATCAGTGTTAATAACATGTTTAGCTGTCGCTATAGTTATGACTTTTTTATTGATTTTGTATACATGTTCTCTGACCCTTTCTCTAAGTGTTTTGTTGGTTTTTCCAACATAAAATCTAAAACAAACTATACAATAGGCTAAATAAACATAAAAGTCATGGGATGTACAGTCAGCATAATGCAAAACTATACATATCTTGTTGGTAAGAGGATGTACAAATGAATAATCATTAGCCATAAAGGAACACGTATTACAGTGTCTTCAACTGTAAGTGTGAATTCTATTTGACATAACAGACAATTTAGTTTCAAAATTCTGATAACAAAACCTGTTTTTTTATGGATTTACAATTCTTATAATTTATTCTTGGGTGGCAGCCTACAATCATTGATATGTTTTCATTGGCTAATAAGATATACCAATTCTTATTGATAATATGTAGAATGCTCTTATTATCAGATATGAAGGATAGTTACATCCTGCATTTTCCAGATTTAACACGGGTGGATACATTGTGCCCACATTGTTATCTAGCTGAAAAATAAGGTCTCGCCTTGCCTTGTCTATCATTAATGACAGCATGAAAATGCTATTCACAAACATTGTTTGAATAGCATCTGCCCTCAAAGTTTTGTATCATTTCCTTAGAAGATATATTTAAAATCTCATCGTCACTAGTTAAATGTGAAAGACGTAACAATTGTGCTTTCACAATATTGTCAAATATGTGGTTGGGATGCATACTAGATCTTTCTAATAAGCTGTTTTTCCAACAGCTTTTTATGTATGCCTGTATAAATAATCCCATCTTTGTAGGACAAGGAAAAATCGAAGAAATGTATCCATTCATTAGAAGTGTGCATTGTAAATTATAAAAAGGTGGTGGTGGAATAAATATAAACCACAAATTCATCTAAACTACTTCTATCACTTTCCCAGATGATAAATAAGTCATCCACAAATTGCTTATAATAATAAATGTATTTCCTAAATCCATACTTGGCTAAAACAAATCTAGTCTCCCAAATGTGGAGTTGAAATGATATACAGCTTCATCCAGAGACAAGGTTTCTAATGAGGATTAAGCCATGACATTTAGGGAGTCATTAATTATTTTATGGTTGAAATGTAATGATTGGTTGAGTAATTGTTTTCTGCAGATGTTTAGTATTGGTTGTAGGGAATGAAGACAGTAAAGAGGACAGAAGGAAGCAGAACAGAATAATCTGTGGCAGGCTGAGTACTTTAATCTGTGGATGGATGTTGTGTTTTGCATAAGAAGTTTTATATGGACATTAAGACCTCTAGGAATGGAATAGTACTGACTTTGAGTGCTGTGATGTAGAGGAATTATATGGTTTTACTGTAGTGTCTGTTTAAAAGGTGTATCTAGTGGGATAGACTGTAAATATAGATAATAACAGATATATTTGAATGGCTAGTATTTGGCTGGGGAATTGGGGGTGGCTGGAGGGTGAAGCTGGATACAATTCCCAAGAAAGCTGGACTCACTCACACTCTCGAGGCACTCCTAAAAATGGAGAACATCGATATCTGTGCAGTAACTGAGACCTGGTTCAAGGCTCCAGAGAGCACACCTGCAATACCAGGCTACAACTCTTACCACACATTTCAGCCACCAAACCAGGATCAAAACATTAAAGGTGGAGGAGTGTTCATATTTACCAAGGATATTCACACCACCAGGCTAGTTACCCAACACAATGCGTCTGAAATTCTCCAGGTGCAACTAACACTAGGTAAGACTGCAATCCAAATTGCAGCTTGCTACAGATCCCCCACCATGCCCCAAGATTCTCACTACACCTTTCTAAACATACTGGAAAATATTAAGATACAACCAAACACCCTTATACTGGCTGATTTCAACTACCCTGCACTTAACTGGGAAAACTACTTGTGTACCAACACCTTTGCCCAACTGTTCTTGGAATTCATAAATTCCAATGCCCTGGATCAACTAATCCATAGTCCCATCAGGGGTTTCAATATCCTAGAACTGGTACTTACAAACATGAGAAATCGATGATCCACACCTTTGGTCACCCCCTCATTGGTCAGGTCAGACCATAAGCTAATCACCCTAAACATCCACATCCCACCCCAATTCCCCAGTAAGGAAACCTCCATAAAAAACATTTCCAAAGCCAACTTCATGCTACTCAAGTCAAAAGTGACAAACTTCATGACACCCATGCAGACGGGAACTGAAAGTTTGACAGCTGAGTCCTACACTAAGGCACTGTATGAGCACTTCCACTCAAGCATGAATCGTGCCATCACAAACAGAACCAAGATGCTCTCCTCCAAAAAAAGGAAGCCAATCTGGTGGTCCCCTGCCATAAACAAACTTTGCAACAAAAGGAAGAAACTGTTGCAGAAAAGAGGAAAATTCCACGATGCAAAAAAATTCCTTTACCAGCCTCAGTAAGAAGCTGAGATCCCTCGTAAAATCCTCTATATCTAGTTACAAAAATAAAATTGCCAAAAATTCCAAAGACAACCACAATGCATTCTATAACTATGTCAAGAATCTAAATGGCAATAGTCAGATCTGCTCTGAGCTACAACAGAATGGCATTAAATATAGTGATCCCAAGGATATTGCCAATATCCTGACAGATCGATTCACTGCCAACTTCTCCCCCCCCTCAACCCCTAAGCGGCCCATCTCAATACCGTAAAATTGCCATATTCCAGTAATAATGGCCACACAGGTAAAAAAAACACTCTCCAAAGCTAAGAATGCAGAATCCATGGGACCAGATAACATCCCGGGTTGTGTACTACATGAACTACAAAATGAACTGGCACCTCACCTAAGTGTCATGTTTAAGCATACCTTCTTCTCAGGCTTCGTGCCCACTGAGTTGTGCACAGCTACAGTTATCCCACTCCAGAAGGGGGGATCCACCTTGGATCCTGGGAACTACCACCCCATCAGTCTGACGAGCCCGATCTGCAAGGCCATGGAACGTATTATCATGGAACCTATAAACAAAGATATTGCTAACCTTCAAACACAGGACCCCACCCAGTTTGGGTTCATGAAGGGTCAATCTTGTTTCCTGAACCCGATTGACTTCTTCGAATCAGTCTCCAGAGCTGCAGATGAGGGTAAGGCAGTCCAGCCTATCTGGACCTCACCAAGGCCTTTGGCGCCATCCCCCACTCTGGAATCATAGATAAACTTACTAAGCTGGGCATTAATCCCTACATCACTTGATGGGTTGCCAACTGGCTTACTGACAGAACACACACTTTAAAAGTAGCTGACTCCAAATCCAGCTCCAGACAAGTGACAAGTGGAATACCTCAGGGTTCATTCCTGGGACCACTCTTGTTTGTTATCTACTTCTCTGAAGTACAGGCCAACACTAAGGGACTTTGGCTAACAAAGTTCGCAGATGACTGCAAACTGGGAGCCATTATTGAATCCCCAAATGATGTTGATACTCTACAAAAGGGCCTTACAGAAACAGATGCTTGGTGCCAGAGCCATGGGCTCAAGCTCAATGCAAATAGAACCAAGATGCTCTCCTCCAAAAAAAGGGAAAAAAATTCCCTTACCAGCCTCAGTAAGAAGCTGAGATCCCTCGTAAAATCCTCTACAACTACTGTCAAAAATTCCAAAGACAACTGTCAAAGGAAAAATATACTTTAAAAATGATCAAAACACGGTAGGTTCAGGTTAAAGCACTTTAATCTTGCAGCAAGGAGACAAAAATGTGCTAATACAGAGTTTGTCTAACCAGAAACAGGAAATACTTTCATTTTTATACATTTTCAAATTAATCATGTCCTACCATGCTGACATAACAGATTACCACCTTTTTTATCATCATCTGCTGACCATCTTTCCCATGAATTTCTGCTGATTTATTAATTTTTATGTGAAACTTCCTGAGGAAAACAACATGGCCTTGGTTACTCTCAGTTAGATACATGTTATGTTACATTCAAGATACTACGGCTAAATCAAGCACAATGCTAGCAGTTCATTTCTCTAATAATCCTTTGTCTACTTTATCTCTAAATTACTACAGCTGCAGAAGTTCCGCTCCTCTGGACATGGCTGTTTGTCTGAAATCATTACATTTATAACATAAGGCATTGTTCATTCATTCACTTCTGACCTAGCAGATAAACACCTGCTTCTCAAGTACATTTCCACAAGGCATAAATAAGAATATTGCTGTGCTAGCAGTTACTAGTTCAGAGGGCAACTTGCAAGTTTCAGAAAGCATACTGCAGTTTTCAAAAAGCATCTTTTTCAGTCTCATATGAAACTCAATTTGTATAAAACACAGTGCATGAAAAATAGAATGAAAAGCATATTAAAATACTTGATTATTAATTTGGCATTAAGCATGCACACATTAATACATATTTTTCTAACATTTCCCTCCTGTTAATACTTTTTATTCTATTTTCAAAAAAGAATAAACAGCTTACTTCTTTTCCTAACCTCTTCCATTCAGGATTTGCAGTTAAGAAAGTCATTCAGTTTAAACTTTTATGAAAGTGTTTCGCATTCTAGCAGCTCTTCAAATTCAGTACTTTGATACATAGTCTCAGATACGGATATATCTATGAATTCTTTAATTAATCTCTTCATGCAGGGGATTCCACAACAAATACAAACTCCTATTAGGAGTAATCCTACCCCAATAGCAATCAATATGTTCATAAAAATGGAGCCCCACCCCCCAAAGGCATTCTGGAAAAAGTCTGTCAGAGGGTTTGGGCCTGGCTTGGTCATGGCCAACAGTTGCTGAATCACCTCGAGATGATCGTTAATCTCATGCTGATGGTCAGGAATAAACGCACAGCATTCTTCTTTGATCAAAGTGCAAGTTCCACCTCTCGCTGCTAGGGTGAAGTCAAGAGCCATTCGGTTTTGGAGCACTACAGTTCTCATGGCATTCAGTTCATCAGTTATCAGTTCAAGAGCAAAAAAGGTTGCATTACTCATTTGGACAGGTTTCGCAGTTCCCATATTGATTTAACTCCGCCATACATAGGTGATATACCTGCCCAGGATATAACAGCATCACTCAAGTCCATGTGCACAAGTTTGGTTCCCACATCACGATGGTCTTTCCAGCCTGCTTCAATTCGTCCCACTGGATTTTCAGGTTTCTTAACAGTTTTTGAGTTACGTCTCAAGTATTTCTAATACTTCTCTGAGGCAAAGCTGCAGTGTGTCGGATGGCTGGAACCAGGTACCCCAAAAAACAACTGCCAGACCAATTCTCAGGTAACCATTTATATGCTTTTTTACCACACACAAAATAACAGTCTTCTACCTTAGTTATTACTTTGTTACGAAATGACTGCCCTGCATGAAACATTTTCCTATCTATTACAGATAACTGTTTAAAAAGTACAGGATTGCATTGTACCTGATCAAGAGTCTTATGCATAGATTTCAAAAATGATTCATAATCTGTACTACAAGATCCACTCAAATCATTTGGTTTTCTATAACATTTATACTGTATTATACCATGACTCCCCCATAACGTGCACGCTAATTGGCCAGCGTGCACATTGTAAATCGAGTTATACTAATGGAAAAAGGTCCGGTCGCCCGGACTTTTTTCCATTAGTATAACTCTACTTTTAAAACTCTGTCTTGCTATGTTAAATGGGTTTAACATAGTGAGACAGCTTTAAAATAAGCAACGGAGATCTCCGTTGCTTATTTTAAAGCTGTCTCGCTATGCTAAACCCATTTAACATAGTGAGACAGGTTTTAAAAAGCAACGGAGAAAGCAAGATCTCCGTTGCTTTAGCTATGTTAAATGGGTTTAACATAGCAAGACAGTTTTAAAATAAGCAATGGACATCTCCGTTGCTTATTTTAAAGCTGTCTCGCTATGTTAAACCCATTTAACATAGCGAAACAGTAAAAAAAAAAAAGCAACAGAGATCTTGCTTTCTCCGTTGCTTTTGCCCACAGCTCTGATGTACTGTGCAGGTGCTCAGTACATCAGAACTGCCGTGGATGCCAGACATCTGTGGAAGGGCAGTAAACAGGCATTATACTATGCCATTATTTAAGAAAAGTAATAGTTTCTTTTCTTAAATAATGTCTTGGTATAATAGCAATAACCCACTTCTGGGTGTGGGTAATGCTGTATTTACCCACGGTTGGCTTTGTTTGGTCCCTTGGGCTTCACCCTCGGACCAAACCATGCCAACCGTGGGTAAATCCAGCATTACCCACACCCAGGCGTGGGTTATTGCTATACTGTAACATTACACTTGCTCCATCCCACTTAGATGGTATCATTTTTATAGAAACATACAATTCCTTTTTGTGTCACAGGCAAATACAGTGCAACTTTATCATGCGCTTTAATAGCAACTGTGTCAAAAACCAGATTTTCCCAGGTCTCATTGACCCCTAGGGGGATAGCAGTCATTAATAAACCCCCGTATGCTGTTGGTATGGCTGTACAGACCCAGCAGTTCGAAACATTAAAAGTCTCTGCGTACACACGTGTAATTGCCTGATAAGTGTTAAAGTTCGGATGCCAGTCTATGTTTGGTTCATTACGTCTAATCAGTTCAACCTTTGTGGCAGCAAAAAGGAGTGGCCACAACAAAAAGAACAGTGTGATTAATATTGCAATAAAAACGATCATACAAGTTTTCTGAGGTTGCTCAATGTCTCTACTCACTCTGTACCTGGCCATTTTGTTCTTGTTGTGCAACAGTAACAAAGTTTTTGTCCAGTTCAAAGTTTTTAACCAGTTTACAGTGCGTCAAATGAATCCAGGAAGCTCGCTCTGTGATCTTGACTGCAGTGGGTGTCGACAGTCGTACTTGGTACGGACCTTCCCACTTCGGAGAACTCCAATTCTTTCGCTTCACAATCTTCACCCAGACCCAGGTGCCTGGGGCTACTGGTGCTTCCGATTTCAGTTGCTCTTTATCTGAAACAGAATTTAACTGAAACAGTTTGTTATTCAAAAATCGCCTCATATACCCTGCAAGTGAACTGTCAGCCTCCTGCTCTGTAGACATAAGAGGTTTCCACTAAGGTGTATAATATGCCCTCCCAAACAAAGTTTCAAAAGGAGTTAATCCCTTTGCATTTGGAGCAGTTCTCATACTCAACAGTGCTAAAGGCAAACAGTGCACCCAGTTTTTCTGTGTCTCTGCTATCAACTTCCTAAGTTTGTTCTTCAACACCCCATTATGCCTCTCTACTAACCCTACAGACTGGGGGTGATAAGTGCAGTGGTTCTTTAACGAAATCCCAAAATAGCGACTAAGTTGCTGAATCATTTGGTTCACAAAATGTGTCCCGTTATCACTATAAATCTTTTCCGGTATACCAAATCTGGGTATAATTTCTTTAACAAGGACCTTTGCAACAGTAGCTGCATCTGGATTTTTAGTTGGAAATGCTTCTACCCATTTGGAAAACATGTCTATAATAACAAGGCGATACCTCTTATTTTCACATTTATTCAATTCTATGAAATCCATACAAATAGTATGGAACGGATATGGTGGTGCAGGAAAATTCCCTTGCTTAGGCTTCAACGCCCCTTGTGCATGATGCTTGTTACAAACATGGCATGCTGCACAAAATTTTTTTGTATAATTGGTAAATCCATACATTGTAAATACTTGATTCACTAACTGTACCATCCTCCCTGTTGAGACATGGCTCTGCCCATGGCTCAACAACGCTGCATATCTAAACAAATTAGATGGCAAAATCAGTTTCTTTTCCTTGGAGATGTACAGTCCCTTTTCGAGGATTGCTCCTCATTTTATCCACTTTTGTTTTTCTATATTTGTAGTAATTGTTTGCATTGTTTTTAACATTTATAAATCTAAAGTCTCTGAGGGTTGTAATTCCTCACTCAAAAGAAAAGTTTTTGTGGCTGAAGCTGCCTGCTTCGCAGCTGTATCAGCCCGTGCACTATCTTTTGAAATCCTGTCCTGTTGTTTCGTATGAGCTACGCATTTGCAAATAGCTACTTTTTTAGGTAACTGAATTGAATCTAACAAGTCTAAAATAAATTGCGCATGATTGATCAGTTTACCAGTAGATGTTATCATTCCTCTATTTTTCCACTGTTGCGCAAAAACATGTACAGTAGAAAAAGCATATTGACTGTCAGTATAAATGTTCACTTTCTTACCTTTAGCTAAGGTACATGCCCTTGTCAAAGCAATCAATTCTGCCGCTTGTGCAGATAAGTTGTGTGGTAAAGATTTTGCCTCCAAAGTTTCAGTATCAGAAATGACTGCATACCCCACTAGGTTCTGTCCTGTATGACCCCTCCTGCATGAGCCGTCCACGTAGTATGTCACCTCGGCATCATCCAAGGGAACATCCGTAAGGTCCTGTCTAGGTAATGTCTTTTGCTCAATCTCCTGCAGGCAGCAGTGTGGTTTGCCATCTGCAGGGGTTGGAAGCAAAGTTGACGGATTCAAAGTTGTGCATCTTTCAATTGTCATATGAGGTTGGCTCAACAGTATGGTCATACAGGAAAGATGCCTAGCTGGAGAAAGATATGCTACTTTTTCTTGCAGTAAGATAATTGCGACTGCGTGAGGCACAACGTGAGAGGGTGGAATAGCACTACTGAGGCCGAAGCCTGCACTGCCATTGCAGCTGCAACTACTGCTTGTACACAGTGGGGCAGGGATCGCGTCACTGGGTCTAACTGTGATGAATAGTAAGCTATGAGGCGTTGTTTGTCCCCATGTTGCTGTGTCAATACTGATGTCATATAACCTTGCTTACAATCTACAGTTTGAATAAACTGCTTGTGATAGTTTGGTAATCCTAGAACTAAGGATGATGCTATCAGTTGTTTCAGCTTACAGAAAGTTGCTTCTGCTTCAGGTGTCCATTGTAATAAATCCTGTGCTGCCATCGGCTTTTTAAATATTAAATTGGCCAGTGGAGCAGATTCCAAAGCATAGTTTGGTATCCAACTCCGACAGAAATTAGTAGTTCCCAGGAAGGACATCATTTCCTTCTTGGTAGTTGGTCTAGGTGCTTGTAAAATTGCTGTTTTTCTATCTTCATCTAATATTCTACCTTCTTTGGATATTACATATCCCAAGTACTTAACTTGTTTTCTCCAAAGCTGTAGCTTGTCTTTGTTTACTTTGTGACCTTGAGTAGCTAAAAATTGTAATAAAGCTATCGTGTCCTCTTTGCATTCTTGCTGGTGGGGGCTGCCAGCAGAATGTCATCTACATAAAGTAAAATCTGACTACCTTTTGGTGGGATAAATCCCGCCAGGTTGCTTGCCATTTCCTGTGCAAATATTGTTGGACTTTCACAATATCCCTGTGGTAATCTTGTATATGTGTACCGCTTTCCCTGAAATGTAAATGCAAACCAATATTGGCTGTCAGGGTGTATCGGTATCGAGAAAAATGCATTACTAATGTCTACCACTGAAAAATATTTTTGCTCTGGCTTTAAATCATTCAGTAAGGTGTGTGGATCTGGCACTGTTGGTGCCCTGGGTATAACTGCATTATTTACAGCTTGTAAGTCTTGGACCATACGCCATTCCCCGTTCTCTTTCCTGACAGGAAATAAAGGTGTATTACATGGTGAATCAGGAGATTCTATTAAGACTCCTTCCTTAAGTAAGGCTGCTATGATAGGCTTAATTCCTACCTCTGCATCCTTTCTCAAGGGATACTGTCTTTTTTGGGGTCTAAATGCTGACTTTGGCATTATGGTAACTGGTCCTGCTGTTCGTATAAGTCCTACATCTGATTTCCCTGCTGACCAGAGAATATCTGGTATGCTTTGCAAGGGTTTTTCCTCTTCCTCCAATAAGAGTAATACTCAGCTATTCTCACTAGCCTGTGAGTGTACAGCTGGGTGTGTCTGTGTAATCCAATTCAATTTCTGTTTCTGTACTCCTTGTTCGGAGAGCTCTAATTATGTCTGCTTTTCCCACCTTGTGACTTTTTCACCTAAGTCTTCCCATTTTAAAGTTTTATTTTTAGTTAAACTAACATGTGGCAGTCGATTAGATTTGTAAAGTGCTAAAAATTCCTGGGGCAATGAACAGCTTGCTACACTGTTCCCCTCTGCATCCCAGTACAAAATTTGCAATACCAGTCTATTTGCATGGTTCTGAAACAATTCCTGTTCATAATCTTTATCAGGTCCTGGTCTATTACAGTAATATAGAGTACAATGTAACAAATGCTGTTTGTCAATGTCGAGGGAGGGGGACTTGCTGATGGCTACGTTCATCAGTTCTTCAGTTACTGCCCCTGGACCAGTCGTAATTAAGTCCTGGCTCTACCAATAATATGTTTCACCCTCCGGTCGCACTACAAAAGTATTCATTTGTCGCTGTGCTTCCATACCCTGCATGGTTGGAACTACGGCTATGCCAAATATCTGCATCAAATCTCTACCCAAACAATTTACTGGGCATTTTGCAGAAACTACAATTTTACTTTTCTGGGTCATTCCTGAAATGGGTTCTGTTATTGTTATGTCATGGGAGAGTGGCTCCCGATACAGCTGTCCATTGGCAGCTTTCACTAGTATATAATCTGGTGATTCTGTATCTTCTGGTAACTTGGAAGGGTGTATCAGGGTCCGTGAAGCCCCTGAGTCACACAAAAATTTAACTTCCCTCCCCTCTATCAGAAGCGTCACTTCTGGTTTCGTGTCTGCTAAGTAAAGCTCTAAGCTTAAAAGAGCTAGGTCTAAAATTTCATCTTCTTCTATGTCTGTGAATTCATATACATCCTCTACTCCTTGTGTCACATCCTCTACTCCTGCTATCATATTTGCACTTACTTTTCCCTGCTTACTCTCTTCCAATGATTCCTGACTATCATATAGTCATTCCTCATCCTCCTTATTTTCTGTAGTCGCCGTCTTGTTTAACCTACAATCCCTCGCTAAATGTCCTTTTTTCCCGCACTTAAAACATTCACCCTTTTTCTTTCTTTCTTCGAAATCTTCTGATCGTTTGTCAGATTGTTTATTTCCCTGGGTATTTTTCTTACCCTTTTTCCCAGTTTGTACTACAAATACTTCTGACCCATCTTCTGCCAAAAATACTTGAGTTTTCTTTTTCTTTTTACTATTAAAATGTCTTTCTGCATGTCTAGCATATTCAAGTAATAGCTGTAGTCTACTTGTTTGATGATCTACCATATGCTTTGTAATAAAGCTACTAATGGGAGTTATACTACCCTTCAAAAATGCATTCTTTAACTGTTGTTCATATGAGGAATTGTGTGTCTGGTTTTCTGGTATCTGCATTCCGCAGTGATTATTAAAACACTCTAACAGTCTAGCATAATATCTGTCAACTGTTTCACCTTCCTGTTGAATGCATTGATTAATGCAAGTCCAATCAGTCCTAGGCTTCCACTTTTCAGAGATTCGGTCTGTCAGACCTTTCACTCTGCCATCCAGTTCTGCATTAGTATGTGGGAGTGGTCTAAGTTGTGCGTCATGAGGATTCCAGTCGTCACTGATCATGTGCCAATCTGGACCCACAATTTGTCTAACTACTTTTTCTACTTCCTCTCCATTTAAATGGTAACTTAATCTCATACCCTGTAAGTCTTCTAAAAATTTTCTAAAATTCACTTTTGGGTGGGGAATTCCCTCCGTGGCTTTCTGGATATCTTCCGGTGTCCACGGTATATAAACTAAAAGAGTCGGATCCTGTCCTGCCTAAGGATTCGGTACTTCTATGAGCAGACATATCTCCTCTTCACTCATAGCCTGTAATTTTCTATTTAATTAATTTAATTCAATCTCCCTCCTCTAGTCGCGTGTTCGAGACCTGGTCTCGATAGGATCCCTGACAAATGGTTGTGCTTTTGCAGGGACAGCTGGATATAGCGGAGGTGGATCAGCTCGTCCACTCGCTTCATATTCTGGTAACGGAAGTGGAGGGGGCGAAGGAGGGGCTGTTGTTATTACCAAGTTATTGTCTTCTTTGTCTAAGAACATTGCCTTTGAATTTTTAATTCTCTGCTCCCTGCGATTTGCTTCCTCAAGCCACCTATGTGCCTGAGAGACTCCTAATTGTCTTTGCTTCTTTAGTTGACCTTTTGCATCTATTGTTCACTGTTTTACAAGTTTCATAAGTGCAAGTTTATCTAAATTATCCTCATATTTATACTTATCAACCCATTTGGTGTAGTACTTAACATTATTGGCACGCTGTAATTGCATATACTTCGCGTCTTCAGTTAGGGGCGTTTCCCGGGAACTTTTTGTGCACTGATTTCCCATTGCTGTCTTAGCTAAGCTGTAAATTGTTATGTAACCCTTTCTATCACGTGGTACCACAAATCTATACCTTTTCACAGTTTATCTCGAATAACTGCCTACCTATTCTGTTTCCCTGATCTATGACAAAAACAGTAACCCCTTTTTCTGTCCCTGATCTGCACATGCAAATCTTCCTGACAAAAAACAGTTCTGTACTTAGTCCCTGATCTTAAAACAGAAATAAGGTAATTCCTCCTTACCTGACCCTCCGTGAGTTGATCCACCGGATCGTTGACTCGTCCTCCAATCCCAGATCAGAAACAGTAGCTGGCCTCTTTCGAACGACAATTCAGTCGGAGGTCTTTCAAAACAGAAGAGCCGATTTGGCCTCTTCTCCGTATGGATGCATGCCACCGGGCCCAATTCTGACTTAGGTCTAGAGCAAGAGGTACTTTCCGGTCCGAAGGACCAATCTGTCAAAGGAAAAATATACTTTAAAAATGATCAAAACACGGTAGGGTCAGGTTAAGGCACTTTAATCTTGCAGCAAGGAGACAAAAATGTGCTAATACAGAGTTTGTCTAACCAGAAACAGGAAATACTTTCATTTTTATACATTCTCAAATGAATCATGTCCTACAATGCTGACGTAACAGATTACCACCTTTTTCATCATCATCTTTCCCATGAATTTCTGCTGATTTATCATTTTTTATGTGAAACTTCCTGAGGAAAACAACATGGCCTTGGTTACTCTCAGTTAGATACATATTATGTTACATTCAAGATACTACGGCTAAATCAAGCACAATGCTAGCAGTTCATTTCTCTAATAATCCTTTGTCTACTTTATCTCTAAATTACTACAGCTGCAGAGGTTCCCATCCTCTGAACAGAGCTGTTTGTCTGAAATCATTACATTTATAACACAAGGCATTGTTCATTCATTCACTTCTGACCTAGCAGATAAACACCTGCTTCTCAAGTACATTTCCACAATAAGTATAAAAAGCACTTCTTGCTGGGTAAAGCACCCTCAAAACGAAAACTAAAGCAACTGTGTAGAATGAGAAGGTGCACCATGAACCATAAAGGCTTGAAACAAAAACACAGCTCCAGCTATTAAAAACAGGTTTAATGGAACAAAACACGAACAGACTGCAGTTAGGTAAGCGCTTTCACGTTAGGTTTAACGCTTCATCAGACATTTAGGCAGCCCCAATACATCTGTTTAAATATATATGACAACAACATCATCTGTTCAAATCAACAAATCAGAACAAAGCAATAGACCTGACATTAAATAAAATACAAACATCACAGAAGTTAAAAACAATGATAGAAAACCATGTGCTAATGCCTAAGGGGTCTATTGGCTAAGAAAGGTTTAAGCGCTAATCTGTCATTTAAACCAAACTTGTGTGCCTGTAATTTTAATATCCATCTTCCCTCCCTTTCTTCGATGTTGTTTTTGATATTCCCTAACCTACCATTTTTGACAACTAGCTCCAGAACCTGAAATTGAAAACTATGTGCATGTCCTTGTTCCTTTACATGTTTGGCTAGGGCGTTGGTAACATTGCACTTGGCAATGGCATAAATATGTTCCCTAATGCGTTCACGTAAAGTTCTAGTTGTCATACCAACATAAAAAACCTTACATTGCTGGCACTCAGCTATATATACTAGACTGTCAGACCTACAATCAGCATAGCATTTAAGAAAATAAGTGCGTTTGGTGTTGGGATGTATGAAACAATCAGTGTTAGATATGTATCTACACTGATTGCAAGAATGACAAGCAAAAGTGCCTGTCTTGGTGGACAACCTGTTGGGCCGTTGGACCCTGTCATAACAAAGTAATCTGTTGAGAGAAGACATGTTCCTGTAGGCAACACGAGGTCTCTCATCAACAAGGTTTTTGATCCTATCGTCCACCATTAAGAGTCTCCAGTTTTTATTTAGAACATTTATAATATGTTGGTTTCTGTTGGTAAAAGGAATAACAATTCTGTTTACAGTGGATATATTGTTGACCTTGTTGGAACATGAAGGATTTCCAAATCTATTGATCAGCGGGGCTCCTGCATCTTCCCTAAGAAAATCACCCATGGTGATATGCTCTAATACATGTTCACGGTTGTAGCCTCTGGACATAAAGTTCCTAGCTAGTTGTGTCTTGTGTTTATTGTAGGCAGAGTCTTGTGATGTTAATTTAGAGGTCCTTATAGTTTGATTCTTGACTATATTGTTGTGAACATGTCTAGGGTGCATACTGTCCCGATGCAACAAGTTGTTCCTCCAACATGGTTTTCTAAAAATTTCAGTGTCAAAACCATTAACTCCTTTAATAATTCTGACATCTAAAAATTCGATCTCATTGATCGCATAAGAACAATCAAAGGTGAGAAAATTAGTTGTCCCATTCAAATAGGTAATGAACAACAACTGCTCTACTGTGCCACCCCACAATAAAAAGACATCATCCACAAATCTATTGAAATATTTTAGATGTTCCTTATGTTCAAAATCAGTATTGAAGATGTATAATTCTTCCCATTGTGCCAATACCAAGTTGGCATAGGCATTGGCACATGGGGTGCCCATCGCTACTCCCTTGGTTTGTAGGTAATATCTCTCATTGTAACAAAGGACATTGTTCTCAAGCACGATCTCTAGAAGGGACATACACCTGGCCACTATATTGTCTGAAACTTTCTTATTGGAAAGCAATGTTCTGACATAATCCATACCTATGTCATTGGGTATGGATGTGAATAAAGACTTGACATCAAGTGTAACTAATATGTCGTCTATATCAAAAAATGATCTACTATGAGTGGCTAAACTCTCCAAAAGTGAGATGTGTCCTTCAGGATGTAACTGATTCCCATAACAATGGGTTTCAATAACTTGTCCAAATATATGGACAAGGGTTCGGTTAACCATCCACGACTAGATACGATGGGTCTCAGGGGAGGGTTCAACGCATCCTTATGGATCTTTGGTAGGCCTCTGAAAGAAGGTACCAGAGGTTTGTCAACTACCATATACGAATATAAGTCCCTATCTATAACATTAGTTAGCATCAAATCATAGAGATTGGCATGTACACATTTTATCAAGTTGTTTAACTCATAATTGTTGATAAGAAGATAAGTTCCCTTATCAGCCAACATGTGCTCCATTTCCCTAGAATACTTAAGTTTGTCTAAAACAATAATGGCACCACCTTTGTCAGCTTGTCTTATAGCTATTCTGTCATTGTTCCTCAAGCTTGTTAAGGCTTGTTTCTCTTCCATGGTCAAATTATAGAAATTAGCTTTTACATGCTTGTCATTATATAAATCAAATAAATCAGATTCGCATGCCTGTTCAAAAGCCTCCAAAATGGGATGTTGTTGTGGCATGAACGTGGATGGTTTCTTGAATAACATGTTATCTGGATTAATATTGGTGTTGGTATTACTCACATCCTGACCAAACATTAATTTTAGAGCCAAATTTCTAGTAAAAAGTTTAATATCAACAATAATGTCCGTTACATCATTGCAGCTTGAGGGTATAAAGCCTAACCCTTTATTCAAGACAGAAAGCTCATGTTGATTCAGAGTGTAGCTAGATATGTTAACAACTAAGTTCTCGGTTGTGTTACCTTCTTCGTAGGATATGTAGTTTCGTCGGTGTTTTTCCTTTTCACCGCTCTTCCTTGTGGGGACCAAGTCCTCCTGTCGATGGATTTGTACGGGAGGGGAAAAGAAGGGAAGCCTTCACCTAAACCAAAAACTTCATCTTCCACAGAAATGATGAAGGGATCAATAGAAAGTTGTTTCCTACGAACATCGTTTGTTTTGTGGGCGACAGTTGTATTCAAAGAATGCAATACATCCAATGTGGCGTTCTTGTCAGCATGGACCTGAGCTTCAACAGTGACCAAACGAGATGGCGGAATAACTGTTGTGTCGAGTGAACCAGCTGGTGCAGAGGGTATATCCAAAGTGGCGTTCTTGTCAACATGAACCTGAGCTTCAACGGTGACCAAACGGGGTGGCGGAATAACTGTTGTGTCGAGTGAACCGGCTGGTACAGAGGGTAGAGATGATGCCGGTTCAGGAGCGCCTTCTAATGATGTCACCACGGGGGAAGGTCTCTTCTCATGCCGGTTAGATGGATTAGCCGGATTTAAAGTTGTACGCTCAGATCTGGATATAGAATGTGTGTGAAAATTGGGTTTCTCACGGGGCCAAGAAAAAACCTGGCTTTTGTTGAAATCGAGAAAATCTCGCTCAAGTTTGCGTTTTTTGTCTTGTGACAACCTCAGATCTAAAGATGATATGGTACGTTTAAGATCATCAGTGAATATGGCAAGTTCAACATTCCCCAATGCTTTAAGTAGATCATGTTCAACAGTTTTGATATCATCCATTAGTTGTTGTATGACAGAGTCATAGTGGTTAATAAGGATTTTAATATATGAGAAGCTAGTTTCTAAACTGAGCTTCTGCCATTTTGCTAGAAGCTCCAGGTTGGAATCACCGAACGTTGGCATCTTTAGTACCCTTAAACCTCTGGGTACAAGTTTAAACTTAAGGCAAGCTTCCATATGTAAGCTCTGCCACTGGATATTACGTATCCTTTGAAGTTTGCTTTCAAATTTTCTAGTTAGTAATACAACGTCCATATTGTTTTTAAAGGCGTTATCAGTAGTTACAGGCTTGTTCAATTCTGAAGCTGTAAGTTTCAACAACGGGTTTACATCCATTCGGACCAAGTCTTCTAACATTGATGATTTACCCGATCTTAAAACCGGATCACTTTGAATAGTAGAAGCAGCCATGTCCCAGCAAGAAAAAGCAACGACAATCACAATAAGTATAAAAAGCACTTCTTGCTGGGTAAAGCACCCTCAAAACGAAAACTAAAGCAACTGTGTAGAATGAGAAGGTGCACCATGAACCATAAAGGCTTGAAACAAAAACGCAGCTCCAGCTATTAAAAACAGGTTTAATGGAACAAAACACGAACAGACTGCAGTTAGGTAAGCGCTTTCACGTTAGGTTTAACGCTTCATCAGACATTTAGGCAGCCCCAATACATCTGTTTAAATATATATGACAACAACATCATCTGTTCAAATCAACAAATCAGAACAAAGCAATAGACCTGACATTAAATAAAATACAAACATCACAGAAGTTAAAAACAATGATATAAAACCATGTGCTAATGCCTAAGGGGTCTATTGGCTAAGAAAGGTTTAAGCGCTAATCTGTCATTTAAACCAAACTTGTGTGCCTGTAATTTTAATATCCATCTTCCCTCCCTTTCTTCAATGTTGTTATTATACTTATTTTCTTAAATGCTATGCTGATTGTAGGTCTGACAGTCTAGTATATATAGCTGAGTGCCAGCAATGTAAGGTTTTTTATGTTGGTATGACAACTAGAACTTTACGTGAACGCATTAGGGAACATATTTATGCCATTGCCAAGTGCAATGTTACCAACGCCCTAGCCAAACATGTAAAGGAACAAGGACATGCACATAGTTTTCAATTTCAGGTTCTGGAGCTAGTTGTCAAAAATGGTAGGTTAGGGAATATCAAAACAACATCAAGAAAGGGAGGGAAGATGGATATTAAAATTACAGGCACACAAGTTTGGTTTAAATGACAGATTAGCTTAAACCTTTCTTAGCCAATAGACCCCTTAGGCATTAGCACATGGTTTTATATCATTGTTTTTAACTTCTGTGATGTTTGTATTTTATTTAATGTCAGGTCTATTGCTTTGTTCTGATTTGTTGATTTGAACAGATGATGTTGTTGTCATATATATTTAAACAGATGTATTGGGGCTGCCTAAATGTCTGATGAAGCGTTAAACCTAACGTGAAAGCGCTTACCTAACTGCAGTCTGTTCGTGTTTTGTTCCATTAAACCTGTTTTTAATAGCTGGAGCTGCATTTTTGTTTCAAGCCTTTATGGTTCATGGTGCACCTTCTCATTCTACACAGTTGCTTTAGTTTTCATTTTGAGGGTGCTTTACCCAGCAAGAAGTGCTTTTTATACTTATTGTGATTGTCGTTGCTTTTTCTTGCTGGGACATGGCTGCTTCTACTATTCAAAGTGATCCGGTTTTAAGATCGGGTAAATCATCAATGTTAGAAGACTTGGTCCAAATGGATGTAAACCCGTTGTTGAAACTTACAGCTTCAGAATTGAACAAGCCTGTAACTACTGATAACGCCTTTAAAAACAATATGGACATTGTATTACTAACTAGAAAATTTGAAAGCAAACTTCAAAGGATACGTAATATCCAGTGGCAGAGCTTACATATGGAAGCTTGCCTTAAGTTTAAACTTGTACCCAGAGGTTTAAGGGTACTAAAGATGCCAACGTTCGGTGATTCCAACCCGGAGCTTCTAGCAAAATGGCAGAAGCTCAATTTAGAAACTAGCTTCTCATATATTAAAATCCTTATTAACCACTATGACTCTGTCATACAACAACTAATGGATGATATCAAAACTGTTGAACATGATCTACTTAAAGCATTGGGGAATGTTGAACTTGCCATATTCACTGATGATCTTAAACGTACCATATCATCTTTAGATCTGAGGTTGTCACAAGACAAAAAACGCAAACTTGAGCGAGATTTTCTCGATTTCAACAAAAGCCAGGTTTTTTCTTGGCCCCGTGAGAAACCCAATTTTCGCACACATTCTATATCCAGATCTGAGCGTACAACTTTAAATCCGGCTAATCCATCTAACCGGCATGAGAAGAGACCTTCCCCCGTGGTGACATCATTAGAAGGCGCTCCTGAACCGGCATCATCTCTACCCTCTGTACCAGCCGGTTCACTCGACACAACAGTTATTCCGCCACCCCGTTTGGTCACCGTTGAAGCTCAGGTTCATGTTGACAAGAACGCCACTTTGGATATACCCTCTGCACCAGCTGGTTCACTCGACACAACAGTTATTCCGCCATCTCGTTTGGTCACTGTTGAAGCTCAGGTCCATGCTGACAAGAACGCCACATTGAATGTATTGCATTCTTTGAATACAACTGTCGCCCACAAAACAAACGATGTTCGTAGGAAACAACTTTCTATTGATCCCTTCATCATTTCTGTGGAAGATGAAGCTTTTGGTTTAGGTGAAGGCTTCCCTTCTTTTCCCCTCCCGTACAAATCCATCGACAGGAGGACTTGGTCCCCACAAGGAAGAGCGGTGAAAAGGAAAAACACTGACGAAACTACATATCCTACGAAGAAGGTAACACAACCGAGAACTTAGTTGTTAACATATCTAGCTACACTCTGAATCAACATGAGCTTTCTGTCTTGAATAAAGGGTTAGGCTTTATACCCTCAAGCTGCAATGATGTAACGGACATTATTGTTGATATGAAACTTTTTACTAGAAATTTGGCTCTAAAATTAATGTTTGGTCAGGATGTGAGTAATACCAACACCAATATTAATCCAGATAACATGTTATTCAAGAAACCATCCACGTTCATGCCACAACAACATCCCATTTTGGAGGCTTTTGAACAGGCATGCGAATCTGATTTATTTGATTTATATAATGACAAGCATGTAAAAGCTAATTTCTATAATTTGACCATGGAAGAGAAACAAGCCTTAACAAGCTTGAGGAACAATGACAGAATAGCTATAAGACAAGCTGACAAAGGTGGTGCCATTATTGTTTTAGACAAACTTAAGTATTCTAGGGAAATGGAGCACATGTTGGCTGATAAGGGAACTTATCTTCTTATCAACAATTATGAGTTAAACAACTTGATAAAATGTGTACATGCCAATCTCTATGATTTGATGCTAACTAATGTTATAGATAGGGACTTATATTCGTATATGGTAGTTGACAAACCTCTGGTACCTTCTTTCAGAGGCCTACCAAAGATCCATAAGGATGCGTTGAACCCTCCCCTGAGACCCATCGTATCTAGTCGTGGATGGTTAACCGAACCCTTGTCCATATATTTGGACAAGTTATTGAAACCCATTGTTATGGGAATCAGTTACATCCTGAAGGACACATCTCACTTTTTGGAGAGTTTAGCCACTCATAGTAGATCGTTTTTTGATATAGACGACATATTAGTTACACTTGATGTCAAGTCTTTATTCACATCCATACCCAATGACATAGGTATGGATTATGTCAGAACATTGCTTTCCAATAAGAAAGTTTCAGACAATATAGTGGCCAGGTGTATGTCCCTTCTAGAGATCGTGCTTGAGAACAATGTCCTTTGTTACAATGAGAGATATTACCTACAAACCAAGGGAGTAGCGATGGGCACCCCATGTGCCAATGCCTATGCCAACTTGGTATTGGCACAATGGGAAGAATTATACATCTTCAATACTGATTTTGAACATAAGGAACATCTAAAATATTTCAATAGATTTGTGGATGATGTCTTTTTATTGTGGGGTGGCACAGTAGAGCAGTTGTTGTTGTTCATTACCTATTTGAATGGGACAACTAATTTTCTCACCTTTGATTGTTCTTATGCGATCAATGAGATCGAATTTTTAGATGTCAGAATTATTAAAGGAGTTAATGGTTTTGACACTGAAATTTTTAGAAAACCATGTTGGAGGAACAACTTGTTGCATCGGGACAGTATGCACCCTAGACATGTTCACAACAATATAGTCAAGAATCAAACTATAAGGACCTCTAAATTAACATCACAAGACTCTGCCTACAATAAACACAAGACACAACTAGCTAGGAACTTTATGTCCAGAGGCTACAACCGTGAACATGTATTAGAGCATATCACCATGGGTGATTTTCTTAGGGAAGATGCAGGAGCCCCGCTGATCAATAGATTTGGAAATCCTTCATGTTCCAACAAGGTCAACAATATATCCACTGTAAACAGAATTGTTATTCCTTTTACCAACAGAAACCAACATATTATAAATGTTCTAAATAAAAACTGGAGACTCTTAATGGTGGACGATAGGATCAAAAACCTTGTTGATGAGAGACCTCGTGTTGCCTACAGGAACATGTCTTCTCTCAACAGATTACTTTGTTATGACAGGGTCCAACGGCCCAACAGGTTGTCCACCAAGACAGGCACTTTTGCTTGTCATTCTTGCAATCAGTGTAGATACATATCTAACACTGATTGTTTCATACATCCCAACACCAAACGCACTTATTTTCTTAAATGCTATGCTGATTGTAGGTCTGACAGTCTAGTATATATAGCTGAGTGCCAGCAATGTAAGTTTTTTTATGTTGGTATGACAACTAGAGCTTTACGTGAACGCATTAGGGAACATATTTATGCCATTGCCAAGTGCAATGTTACCAAAGCCCTAGCCAAACATGTAAAGGAACAAGGACATGCACATAGTTTTCAATTTCAGGTTCTGGAGCTAGTTGTCAAAAATGGTAGGTTAGGGAATATCAAAAACAACATCGAAGAAAGGGAGGGAAGATGGATATTAAAATTACAGGCACACAAGTTTGGTTTAAATGACAGATTAGCGCTTAAACCTTTCTTAGCCAATAGACCCCTTAGGCATTAGCACATGGTTTTATATCATTGTTTTTAACTTCTGTGATGTTTGTATTTTATTTAATGTCAGGTCTATTGCTTTGTTCTGATTTGTTGATTTGAACAGATGATGTTGTTGTCATATATATTTAAACAGATGTATTGGGGCTGCCTAAATGTCTGATGAAGCGTTAAACCTAACGTGAAAGCGCTTACCTAACTGCAGTCTGTTCGTGTTTTGTTCCATTAAACCTGTTTTTAATAGCTGGAGCTGCGTTTTTGTTTCAAGCCTTTATGGTTCATGGTGCACCTTCTCATTCTACACAGTTACATTTCCACAATGCATAAACAAGAATATTGCTGTGCTAGCAGTTACTAGGTCAGAGGGCAACTTGCAAGTTTCAGAAAGCATACTGCAGTTTTCAAAAAGCATCTTTTTCAGTCTCATATGAAACTCAATTTGTATAAAACACGGTGCATGAAAAATAGAATGAAAAGCGTATTAAAATACTTGATTATTAATTTGGCATTAAGCATACACACATTAATACATATTTTCTAACAACAACCACAATGCATTCTATAACTATATCAAGAATCTAAATGGCAATCCTCAGATCTGCTCTGAGCTACAAAAGAATGGTATTAAATATACTGATCCCAAGGATATTGCCAATATCCTGGCAGATCGATTCAGTGCCAAGTTCACCCCCCTCTCAACCCCTTAATGGCCCATCTCAATACTGTAAGATTGCCAAATTCCGGTAATAATAGCCAGACAGGTAAAAAACGCACTCTCCAAAGCTAAGAATACAGAATCCATGTGACCAGATGACATCCCAGGTTGTGTACTACATGAACTACAAAATGAACTGGCACCTCACCTAAGTGTCATGTTTAAGCACACCTTCACCTCAGGCTTCGTGGCCACTGAGTGGTGCACAGCTACAGTTATCCCACTCCACAAGGGGGGGATCCACCTTGGATCCCGGGATCTACCACCCCATCAGTCTGACACGCCTGATCTGCAAGGCCATTGAACGTATTATCATGGAACTTATAAAAAAAGATATTGCCAACCTTCAAACACTGGACCCCACCCAGTTTGGGTTTGTGAAGGGCCGATCTTGTTTCCTGAACCTGATTGACTTATTTGAATCAGTCTTCAGAGCCGCGGATGAGGGTAAGGCAGTCCACGCAGCTATCTGGACCTCACAAAGGCCTTTGGCACCATCCCCCACTCTGGAATCATAGATAAACTTACTAAACTGGGCATTAATCCCTACATCACTATATGGGTTGCCAACTGGCTTACTGACAGAACCCACACTGTAAAAGTAGCTGACTCCAAATCCAGCTCCAGGCAAGTGACAAGTGGAGTACCTCAGAGTTCATTCCTGGGACCACTCTTGTTTGTTATCTGCTTCTCTGAAGTACAGGCCAACACTAAGGGACTTTGGCTAACAAAGTTTGCAGATGACTGCAAACTGGGAGCCATTATTGAATCCCCAAATTATGTCGATACTCTACAAAAGGGCCTTACAGAAACAGATGCTTGGTGCCAGAGCCATGGGCTCAAGCTCAATGCCAAGAAATGTATAGTTATCCCCTTTGGGAAAAATACATGTACCCATGAATTTCCACATAGGTGGCAGTACACTAAACACCGAAAGTGTGATATGAGACGTTGGGACACAGGTGGATAGTGGTCTCACCTTCAATAACCACATCACCACAACAGTCAGGAAATCCTTCTATGTGGCACACCTCATCACTAAGGGCTTTTCATCCAGAAAAAAGGAGGTCATTGTCCCACTGTACTCATCCCTCATTAGACCCATTATAGAATACAACTCTCCATTTGGTATGTACCTCTCAAGACATCTACAACAACTGGAAAGGCCACAGAAATATCTCACTAAAAAAGAATCTCAGGCCTAAAACGGATGCCCTATGCTGACCACCTTAAAAAATCTCCAGCTATACTCTGTCACATATCATCTACTCAGAGGTGATCTCTGCTTAACATACAAGGTCATGTCAAACCCAGAGCTGTTGGACATACTACACTTAAAGAAATCCCAATCCCTCAGAGCCACATGCTCCCGCGATCTAACCCTTGTCATTACAATGAACAAAACATTTTGGAGGGATAGTTCCTGACCCAGAGACTCCCCAGACTCTGGAATAGACTGCCCATACATGTCAAGCAGAGTGCCTCCTTGGTCCTCTTCTAAAGGAATCTTGACGATTGGATGGGAGAAAGGAAATTCACCTCCGGGATCACATCAGTCACCCTGCTAGACAGGGGTCCAGGGAAGTAAATAGTGTGGGAAGAAATAGCCAGGGAATTGTTATGGCTAGGCTTGTATAGGCCCTAGGGCTGATAGCCTAGTACCAACCTATGAACCTATGAACTTAGTCAAAGCCTGTGCCTAGCAGTGACCTCAGAAAGATAGGTGTGAATGCATGAAGTGGTTAGAAATGAGAGCTTGGGGAAAAGGGACACAGCTAATAATTATATGACAGTAAATTTGAATATTTTGTTAAACCACATTAATGGGGTTAAGTCGTAGTTCAACATAGCGTGTGAATAACTGATACATAGATTTCTATGTTTTTTTTTTTTTTTGTTACCCCTTTCATGGTAAAACAGATCTTTGCTGTAGATATTGCCCATTGCACTAGAGCAGCTGCATCTTCAGGGTTGTTCTTCAAAGGTTTAGATTCTAGATCTGTTCTTGAAGTGGCTAATTTGTCTTCTGTGCATACTTTCACAAAGCATTATAAGATTGCTGTTTTCTGTAAGTATAGAACAGGGTTTGCTTGCTCAGTCATCTTGGGTTGTTCTGACCTCCTCCCTGCCTTTTTAGACTGCTATAAGATTCCATCATAGGTTATTAATACTCCAACAGTGATCAAGGAAAGACATAGCGCAGTTGTGTAAGAACTTACCATAAGAGTAGATGTCCAGCTATTCACTTTTGCAGTATTACATCTCTCACTATTCCTTCCTTCCTTCCTTTCTTTCTTTCTTTCTTTCTTTCTTTCTTTCTTTCTTTCTTTCTTTCTTTCTTTTCTTATTTCCATGGCCTGGATGGGTTCTTTGACATTTTCCCTATCTTCTATGATTTGTACATATGTATAAAATTGCCTGTTCTTTTTCCTCAGAGGTATGTTAGGGGCAAGAATGGTTTACGATATTATACATATGTATGCCTTTTATGTAGCTTGGCATCCATTGGGGTCTGAGTTCCTACATCAGATGCATGGTATTAGGTATGGATGCCCAGGCTTTGATATGCTGGCTGAATGTATGACTATCTTTGGCAGGCTATCCCATAGATTGTTAATACTTCATCAGTGAGCAGATGGACATCTACTGTGAAGGTAAGTTCTTACACAACCATACTTTACATGTGCAGACCTGAAACAGAGCTGAACACTTCTAGAATTAACATACCTGACTTGTAGATGATTAATTGTGTTCATATGTAGACACTGCTCATAACACATGCTTATATTCATGAAACATTTGTGAGCTCAGGCTTGCAGTAATATAAAATAAATTTTGATTCTAATACAAATCCATTCAAGCTCCAAGTATCTGGGAGGGGTGGTTGAGGAGAAAGGAAGTCTGAATGAAGAGATCAAAGCTAGAATCAGAGGGGCTGCAGCCAACTGGCATAGAGTCTCAAGTGTAGTCTATGACAGAAGAATGCCAAAGTAGCTGAAAAGTAGGGTGCACTAGCCAGTGGTGTGACCAGTACTGCTGTATGGTACAGAAACCTGGGGAGTAAAGGCAGAACAGATGAAAAAGCTAGAGGTGATGGAAATGAAGCACCTGAGAAGGGTGGTAAGATACACACTGTGGGACAGACAAAGAAATGAGGACATAAGAGTAGAAGCCAAAGTAGCTCTAATTTCAGAAAAGATCATAGGGAACAGATTACAGTAGCTTGGCCATGTGTAGAAAAGCAGGAGACAATCTGGTGAAGAAGATTTGAACCAGAAGGAAAGAAGGTAAGAGGAAATGAGGACATCCAGCAAAGAAGTGGATGGATTGTGTGAAAGAAAATCTATGACAGTCAGGCATGAGTACTGAAGAAGGTAGGAGTGTGGCACTGAATTGAGAGAGATGGAGACAGTTAACACGATACCCTGATCCCATGTAGAAAATGGGGAAAAAAGAGGGCTGCTGCTGATCATGATGACAAATTCATGTGAAATTTCAGAATGAAGGCATTATGACTGGTCAAGGCCACAATGCTTTGGAAGAGATACAGAAAAAGTGCATTTGTTTTCAAACTCACATCAACAATTGTTCAGAAATATGGGAATGTTGACACTAAAAATATAACAGCTTTAACATATACCGGTTTTCAAAATTTAGTTATAGTCTGTCCCAGATTTTTTTAAATGACAGTCAAATCTTGCCTACATTAGAAACCATAAGTAACTGCTGATGATGGGGTGGCCATGGTGGTGCAGCTGTAAGCATTGCCACCTTACAGCAAGAGGTTCTCCGGTTCGATCCTCAGCTGGAGTGCCTTCTGTGTGGAGTTTGCATATCCTCCCTGTGGTCACGTGGGTTTCCTCCGGGTGCTCAGGTTTCCTCCCACATCCCAAAGACATGCTTTAGGTTGATTGGACACTCTTAATTGGCCCTAGATGTGAGTGTGTGCAGGTGTGTGCCTTCTATGGAAGGTTAGGCGCTGGGCTGGCAACTCGACACCATAAAACTCCACTGCTGATTATGAGTGGACAGGTGATCTGCTGTGGCGACCCCTAACTGGGAAAAGCCAAAAGAAGTAATTGCTGAAGATGCAGACGTTCATGTAGTTAGGGGTGGTGGCAAATTCCCTCCTGTTCTGATGTTTAGTCATGTGTATGTGTTCTGACTGAGAGTGCTTCTCAAACAATCTGGAAATAGAGCTGATAAGTACATTTTTTTGCACTTTTTAACTGTTCAGAGTTCTGCACTATCTTAATTTTTGCTTGACTGAATTATTTATATATTTGCTGGCATTGTTTTCTGAACTAAACTGGTTTTCTCTCCCCTATTTATTGCAATCATAGCAAGTTTTAAACTGTGCACTGTTGTCCTTTTACTGTATTTGCCCTCGCTAAGTGTATTCTCCATTTTCCTGTAAAAAAAAGAAAAAAAATCTAGCTTGTTTACCTTTCTTCCCACCTTTTTCTTAACCAGTATAGTCCAGTTACAGATTTTGCTGTATTCAGGACTGGTTTCATAGTTTCTGAGTGCCCCATACCTTTCTGTGATTGAGAGAAGCCTTAGCCTTTCCACCTATCACAGAGAGTGGTAAGCACAGGGCAGCCTATCAGTCGCAATAGGAGTGGTTTCAAACTCAGAAATTGTAGCTTATTGGCTGTTTGGGCAGCATTTCTATCCCTTTTAACTTTCTGCCTTAAAAACCTATGTTTGCGTGGTTCTTGCCCTTGTTTAACCTCCGTGGATCCCATCTTGGCATCCTAAAGCCTACAAGAGCAGAAGAGAGGACAAAGAGAGACTTTTTTGATTCAATCTACATATCACTGCTTTACCTGCTTATATTACTGCTTACTGCACCTGTTCTGCTGTTTTTTTCACCCTAAATTCAACTGCATTTATTGCAATTTTAGCTACACATTCAAGTGTGCTAGCCTGTATTGTGTTTTAAGTGTGCACTGCTGTCCTTTTACTGTATTTCCCCTCACTAAGTGTATTCTCTGTTTACCTGTAAAAAAGAAAAAAAAATCTAACGTGTTTGCCTTTCTTTCCACCTTTTTCTTAACCAGTATAGTCCAGTTACAGATTTTACTGTATTTAGGACTGTTTTTGTAGTTTCTGAGTGCCCCATACCTTTCTGTGATTGAAGAAAGCCTCTCCGCCTATCAGTAAGAGTGGTAAGCACTGGGCAGCCTGTCAGTCGCAAGAGGAGTGGTTCCAAACTCTGAAATTGTAGCTTATTGGCCATTTCGGCAGCATTTCTATCCCTTTTAACTTTCTGCTTTAAAAACCCACGTTTGCACAGTTCTGTATGTTGCACAATGCTGCTAAGCTAGGGTTAAACTATTTCTGGTGCCAGAAAGTCTAATCTTCAAATATTCCCTTAAATCTTGCCAGTTTAACATCCATTTGCACTCAACTTGAGTATCAAAATCTAGAAGTTGCTCAAAGCCTCTCATTGCATTTACTGAAGCATTTTTACTGTTACTAGTACTAAACAACTTCAGTACTATTAAATTAGTACCCATCCAGGTATGTCTAAAGGTCAGTTCCCTGTGCTCACTCCTGGTAACCTGATGAACCTGGGCATCCTGAGGAAATGTAGCAACTGCCTCATGTAAACAGGCAACTCTCTCCTCCTATCTCCCAACACCCAGATTGTGAGAGATGCACCTATAAATCCAAGTTGGAAGCAAAGCATTCTCATGCCATGACTGGACTTCCTAGCCAAGAGGAGAAGGTCAACACCTGCACCACACCACATGAAACACATAGTACTCCAAAACAAACACCAGCACAATCCTCACATAGAAACACAAAACACACACACACACCTTTGCAGAGGCTCTAATTAAAAATCTACCCAAACATCAGAGACTTCCAAGGCAGACACGCAAGCAACCACTACACCACGGTATAAACCAAACAACACATAGTTCATACGAACAGTGTGCCCCCCCCAAAAAAAAAAAAATCCCATAAGGCAACACAGTGTACCCAATACACTAGTTATAGGTGATTCACTAGTAAGGCACACTGATGTCCAACTCACCAGGTTGAACAAGAAGAAAGCTACAGTTAGCTGCCTGTCAGGTGTCAGGATCCACCACATAATGCATGCTCTCAGGTCACTACACAGCAGGTACAAATATGACTCGGTCATTGTCCATGTTGGTTTGAATGACCTGAGACATATCTCTCTGGACTACATGAAAAAAAGACATGGAGGTGCTCTTGGACCATGTAGCTCAGGCAGGTATGACCCTAGCCCTGAGTGGTATCCTGCCAACACCCAGAATGATACCACAGTACGAGCAGAAAATGATTGACTTCAACAATTGACTGAATTTCTGGTGTCATTCTAATGGGGATCCAGTATCGGTCTGCCTGGGATGACATGATCAACAGACCTCGATGCTTCACCAGCAATGGCCTGCATCAGTCTCCCCTGGGATTCTGGATACTGTCTAAGGTGCTTGCTACTCCTATAGTGCCTTTTTTAGGCAATGTCCTGATGTCAAAAGTATCACCATAACTGCAAAAACAAACGGAATCAGAGGGATATGCTACTCAATGCTAGAAGTTTGAATCTCAAAATGCACTCACTTAAAACCCTCCTTAAAATGGAGAACATAGATGTCTGTGCAGTAACTGAAACCTGGTTCAAGGCTCCACTGAGCACCCCCATGCTACCAGTCTATAATTCATACCAGACCTTTAGGCCCCAAAGCCTAGACTGAAGCACTAAAGGCAGCAGTGTCTCCATATTCATAAAGGATATACACACCTACAGAATAGTAACCCAACAGAACACTTTGGAGATACTCCAGATACAACTAACACTGGGCAAGACAGCAATCCATGTGGTTACCTGCTATAGGTCCCCCGCCATGTCCCAAGACTCCCACTCCACATTCCTAAACATCCTGGAAAATATCAAAGTGCAATGCAACACCTTAATACTGAGGGACTTTAATTACCCCTACATACTCTGGGAAAATTACTCAAGTACTAAATCACTTGCTGAATGATTTCTAAAATTCACAAATTCCAATGCCCTGGACCAACTTGTTCTTACCACCACTAGGGGTAACAACATCCCTGATCTGGTCATAACCAACATGAGCAACTGCTGCTCTATACCTGCAATTAACTCACCCTTGGTCAGATCTGACCACAAGCTAATCACCATGGATATCCACATCCCCCTCCCACCATAAAGGAAACCACTGTAAAAAAACTTCTCTAAAGCAAACTTTGGGCTCGGAAAAATGAAGGTGGCAAACTTTACAATTCCCATGGAGTTGAAAAATAGCTGCTTGATCCTGAATCACACACCATTGCACTGTACGAACATTCACAAATGCATGGATAGAGCCATCACAAACAGAACCAAGATGCTTACCTTCAAGAAAAGGAAGCCAATCTGGTGGTCACCTACCACAAACAAACTCTACAACAGAAGGAAGAAACTGTTGCAGAAAAAGTTAAAGTCCCAAGAATGGAAAAAATCCCTAGCTAGCCTTAGCAAAATATTGAAATACCTCATCAAATCCTCTAAAGCTAGCTATGAAAACAAAATAGCAGCAAATACTAAAGACAACCACAAGTCATTCTATAGCTATGCCAAGAGTCTTCAGGGGAACACTCGGGTCTGCTCTGAGCTACAGCACAATGGCAACACATATACTGAGCCAGCTGACATTGCCAATATATTGGCTGATAGGTTCAGTACAAACTTTACGCCCCTTTCACCCCCCCCCCAAAGAGCTAATCGCAATTCCTGAGGAGTGTCACGTTAGTAATATTACTGCTGCTGAGGTTAAAACTGCACTGTCTAAAACCAAGAACACATCTTCCATGAGAACCGAAAATATCCCTGGTTGCGTCCTACATGAGCTACAAAATGAACTGGCACCACACCTGCGTGCCCTGTTTAGTCACAGCCTCACTTCAGGCTTTGTACCCACTAAATAGTGAACAGCCATGGTCATCCCACTCCACAAAGGGGGAGTGACTACAGACCCCAGAAACTACCACCCTATTAGCCTGAGTAGTCTGATATGCAAGGCTAAGGAGCATATAATCGAGGACCTTATAAATAGGGATATAGGAAGCCTCCAAACTCTGTACCCTATGTAGTTTGGATTTGTGAAGGGTAGATCATGCCTGCTCAATCTGGGAGACTTCTTTGAGTCCATCACCAGAACTGTGGATGAGGACAAGGTGGTACACACAGCCTATCTCAATCTTCCCAAGGCCTTTGATACCATTCCCCACTCAGGAATCATTGATAGACTCACTAATCTAGGCATTAACCCCTATGTCACAAGGTGGGTTGCTAACTGGCTCATGGATAGAACTCACACTGTGAAGGTTGCAGATTTGAAATTGGACTACCAACTAGTCACAAGTGGTGTCCCACAGGCATCTGGCCTGGGTCCCCTTCTGTTCAGCATCTACTTCACAGAAGTTCAAGCCAACTCAAAAGGAATCTGTCTGACCAAGTTTGCAGATGATTGCAAACTGGGAGCCATTATAGAATCCCTAACTGACATAGAAATCCTACAAAGGGGCCTCACTGACACCAATGACTGGTGCTTGAACCACGGCCTTAAACGAAATGCCAAAAAATGCATCATTATTCCCTTTGGGAAAAACTCTGTGCTCATGAACTACCACATCAACAGTGTTCTACTTAACTCAGGAGGTGTAATAAGAGATCTGGGAACACAGGTTGATAGAGACCCCTTCTTTGACAACCACATCACCAATGTGGTTAGAAATCCTTTTATGTGGCACATCTCATCACAAAGGGTTTCTCATCTAGGAAGAAGGAGGTCATTGTCCCTCTCAACTCATCCCTCATTAGACCTATTATAGAATACAATGCCCCTTTTGGCATGTACCTCACTAGACACCTGCAACAGCTGGAAAGGCCAAAAAAAACTCACTAAGAAGATTATATGACTTAAACACATGCCCTATACTGACAGATTCAAAAAAGCTATACACAGTCTCATACCACCTTCTTAGAGGCAATCTGTGCTAAACCTACAAAGCCATGTCTGACCCAGAGCTGCTAGACATGCTACATCTTTAAAAAAAAACATTCCCACCATGACACATGCTCCAGGGACCTCAGTCTTGCTACCACATTAAATAGAACATGCTGGAGGGATATTTTCCTTACCCAGAGACTGGAACAGACTTCCCATCCATGCCAAGCAGAGCTCCTCTCTGGCCCTCTTCAAAAGAAATCTTGACGAGTGGATAGGAAATAGAAAATTCACCCTGGGGATCACCCCAGCTGCCTTGCTAGATAGAGGCAATGGGAACTAACATTTGTTGACATGATACTAGGAATTCTTATTGGCTAGTCTTACATTGGCCCTTTGGGCCATTAGCCTAGTACACACCTATGAACCTAAATATATATATATATATATATATATATATATATATATATATATATATATATATATATATATATATATTAGTGTCTGCGAGTTTTATTTTATCCACTATACAATAGTTGATGAAGTTTTTATATTGATATAAATATATATATATATATATATATATATATGTGTACGTATATACATATAGGTATAGCTCTAATTAGATAAATATATATATATATATATATATATATATATATATATATATATGTGTGTGTGTGTGTGTGTGTGTGTGTGTGTGTGTGTGTGTGTGTGTGTGTGTGTGTGTGTGTGTGTGTGTGTGTGTGTGTGTGTGTGTGTATATATATATATATATATATATATATATATATATATATATATTTGTTGTTGTTGTTGTTTGTCTTTCGGTTTTCCCGGTTAGAGGTTGCCACAGTTGAACTCCGGTCCGCTAAAAATTGGCAGTTGGTTTTTATGGTGTCGAGTTGCCAGCCCAATGCCCAACCTTCAATGAAGGCACGCCCATTCAATGCATGTCTTTCGAATGCCCACTCGACCACGGGGAGGACATGCAGATGCCACACAGAAGGCACTCCCAACACAAGCCGAGAATCGAACAGGAGAGCCTCTTGCTATATATATATATATATATATATATATATATATATATATATATATATATATATATATATATATAGAGAGAGATAGATATAGATACAGATATAGATATCTTTAGTAAGAGTTCACAGTTTTACATAGCATATTTACACATAAAGGTAATCTCACTTATCCCAATTAATGGGAAAAGTGAGTGCAATACTGCCTACTTGTCCTCCTGAAAAAAGAAAAGCAGGCCTCAAAGTAACAGAATGCATTTATATTATTTATAAATTATTGATACCTTAATAGTATTTTATGCAAAATAGCTGTCCCAGTACTATATACAAAGGGCACTGACAAACTAAGGAAAATAGATATTTCTATCAGAATGATTAATTATTACTGTTAAGATCCATTGCTTAGTCCCTCTGCTGCTAGTTTTATACAAGTTGTGCAACATCTTCTCAAATTTATCAAAATGCACATCTGCTTTGGTTCTGTAAAAACTGCTGAGTACCTATTGCATGAATATTGGTTTTCACTGTGTGCCGGCTTTGAAAATACTGATTGCAGAAAATAGCATTCTTCTAGAGTCTATCCATTGTTTTGGATTTAAGGAGGAATGATTTTAAAATGTTGATACCAGATTGGATTGTTTGTTGTAAAATATTTTTGACTGACTCACTGGCCTTATGACTGCAGCTGTTAAAGAGAGCAGTGAGCTTAGAAGTAACATGGAAATTGCTTCCCTTTTGTCAATGTTTATTTTCCTTTGCAATTTAAAAATCCTTGTCCTTTCAGAGTACACATATTGTGAAATGACTTAGTTCTGAATTTTTGTTAGACTATTCTTATTCTATCCAAGCATGAACCAAAATTGGGGATATTATCTCTGCTGTGTAGCTTAGCATTGATTTGCTGTCTCCAAAATGGACAGTGGCCTTCATTTTCCATTAGCCTATTCAGGCAGAACACTGAGAGCAGTGAACCAATGAATGAGTTCATTATCCACTGAGAATTTTCATTTGTCTACCTCTCTATCTCTTATCTTCAAGATTAGCATTGCCTTACATTTGTATAACATTTCAGTTACATGACTATTTCAGTTTTTCATGTTATAATTAACTGTATTTAACATTAAGTATGTTGCTTTGTTTCTAAATAAACTAGTTACTAAAATGAAAGCCCATATTTTACAAATGAAAGTTTTTGTTAATAATCCTTGCTCGGCTTGTTATTCGCTGATGTTCTTTTTTTGTTATCTTTAAAGTAAACTGAAATAAGTGTATCTATACTGAACAAAGTTCTTGCATCATCTCTAGTAGCAAATCATAACTGAAAACACGATGCAACTGAAAGAGCTGATATCAACAGACATAAAATTAAGCCACCATCTAAACTCGGCATTTTCTGTAGATGGTAAGAACTATTACCTATTCCCTGTACCTCTTAAAACACAACCAGTGATGCTGCCAAACAGGACCTGTTCTAATGAGCTTTTACCTAACATAACTAGGAATAATAATGTTTCATCATGATGTAACTAAGTTCAAAAACAATTTCTATGCCTGTTTTTATCAGCAGTGTATTCCATATTTCATGCATACTGATGTAACAGAAATATTAAGTAAAATCTTAACAAGAGTTGCAATATATGAGTATTCTGCAAATGCAAAATTTGCCAATTTGCATGTTGTGTTAAGAGGCATACAATGTGTCATTGAAAAATACTATGAATATATATAATTCAGAGTTTGTAAAAAAACACACTGTTGCTGAAATTAAAAGTATTACCGATACAATTATTATTGACCCGCAGTGGTGGTGCTGTGGTAGCATTTTTGTCTCACAGTAAGACGCTGTCTGGTTCGATTCTCAGTTAGAGCGTCTTCTGCGTGGAGACATGCGTGAATGGGCGTACCTTCATTGAAGGTTGTGCATCAGGGCTGGTAACTCGGCATGTAAAAATCAACTACCAATCATTAGCAGACCAGAGTTCTGCTGTGACGACCCCTAACCGGGAAAAGCCAAAAGACACAACAACAACTGATACAATTATTATTACTATTATTTTTATATTATTATTATTTTGCATTTCAGTCAAAATAAATAATCATTTGGAGTATAATAAACATATCTTGATTTTTTTAATCTGTCCATATTATCCAAGGTTTATCTAAACCTGGTTATTCATTTAAGAGTTTTCTTGTACTGTATTATGCATAAATATAACTATCTTAGAACTTGGTTTAAAAAGGATGCCAGTCCAGTCTGTATGGCCTGATGCTGCTCAGTAATTTTATGTTTCAGAACAGTAGAGGTCAAGGTAGACATGCCCACCCTCAACAATAGCATGATGCTTGTTAGAGTGTGCAGTCTTGCATCTTGCAGCAGCAAGGGATTTGAGAGCAAGTGAGTCTACTATAGGTATAGCTGTACACTGCATATGCAAAACCACCTGGCACAGATGAATGTTACAACAGGCGTTGTAGTATGAACCACATATTTAGTGACTGAACCTTGGCAATGTACAGAAATAGAAAGCATGCCTCAAGCTGTGACAGGATGCTAAGAGATCTAACAAGTGACATAGCAACAGGTGATGCCACAGAAGAGTTATATACTGTGTCATGATGTGTATCAAGGGCTGGTATACATGAAAAAGAGGAACAACCCAGGCATCACCAGCAAAATGTTATACATGCAAGACAGTGCATACATATTTACATATGTGTGTCTGTTTATTTTTTTGTGTGCGTGTGTGTGTTTGGGGGTGTTGGGCAATTGTGCAGAATACCATCTGTGACAGAGAGATTTAGCTCCACAAGAAAATACACACATTTCAGTCAGAAAATGAGTGAGCCAACAATAAAAGCTGTTATGGTATTATATGTGGTCGAAACAATACATAGATCCTGGACTCATGTGCACACAACGACATCTCAGAATGATAGTAGTGGCAAACAGCAGCACAAAACAGCATAAAAAATACCTGCCTGTGTAGCTAGGAATTCCTCTCAGGGATGCACACTGACTTCTGAATGTAGGCAGAAGCCAAGATGCATGGTTTGGTGCAGATGGGTAAAAGAACATGGCTACATGCAGCATTCTTGTTAGAATGCAAATCAAAACAATATATCTACACATCTGTCTACAAGAAGCAGAGACAACAACAACAATAATTATGGGCAATTACACCATATTAGTAGCTACATTAAAAATGGTGCTTTGCACCAATAATGGTCAAAAATAAGATGTGGCATGTCAACTAGGATTATCATGTGGATTATACGTACATATAATCACTCTCACTTTATAGTGATTGTAATTAATAGCATTTTGGCTTGACATAAAATGTTATACTGCTGCATTGATCAACAATATAATGTGAAATCAAGCATACCTATGCAATGCAGACAGGTAACCAGTTTGTTACAGCCATTCTGAATGACACAGCAGGCTACACACAACTGTGGTAAGACTGAGGTATGCAGGATCTACTGGAATGCTACGTAGGCCTGTGGATACCAAAGTATATAGTCCATAGTAAATGCAGGTGGGACAAAACAGGCAGGTTTGGAGCTTCCCCTGTGATGTCATTGTGCAATGAAAAACATATTAAGAGCAGCAGGTCAGTCAGCAGCAGTATTCTCAGTGAAACTGTACAACAAGGCAACATGCTTTGAATTTGTGCTGTAACTGTCTGTCTTGTTGTCTGTCTTGTTCACTCCATTAGGGATAAGCTAAGAAAGGGCATGTGCACTATTTGGACTATAATTTTCAGAATTATTAATATACTGAGAAGTGCAGATAGTGCTTTTATTCTGCTTTAAATCTGTGCTCGTATAGCACAGAATTTTTAAACAGTATTGCACAGAGATAACTTAACTAGTGTGACTGATGGTAAAAACTCAACAGGTTTTGCTATAGGACCCGAAGAGCCAGTCATTATCACTTAGCATAGGTGTATGATGCCAAACTCTCCACAAATGCAGAGGACAAACAGTGAAACCTGTTTTATGGAACAGCTCTGTCCATGTGTGTGGTGTGCGATTCTATTTTTTGGCAAGACTAAATGTGTAAAAATGAGGTAGACAGGAAATTGGTGAAAAGGAGGGGCCAAGCAAGGGGAAGAACAAAGGGGAAGCAATAAAGGAATTTACAGGACAGAATCAGGAAAGAACCATAGAGCTCCATGTCTTCAACACAGTAATGTGCACATGTAGAGAAAATTTGATTAATTTTGACTATCAACACAACAGATTGGATGACAATGCAAAGATTTTGTATAGCCAATTGGACCAAATGAAGTGTGTTGAGGAGACACCTATAGGAAATAGAGCCATGTATGGGCCAAAAATATTTGTAGGAAAGGCGCCCAATGTTTTTTTTTTTTTTTTTTTTTTGAATTTCAAAAGGAGAGTAGTGTTGGGTAAGGGACATAGGAATGCAAGGGTCAAGTAGTTAGGGTAGTTGAGGAAGCAGGTGTGGACAGGGAAAATGAGACAGACCCAGGAATGGCAATGGACACAAATGGTTGGGGGACACCATAATTGCAGATAGATGGGGGACATCGGAGTCACATTCCCATCAAACATGAGAACAATGAAAATCTGGTTCTCACCCCAAGAACTGTTATCACTGTACCCTTCCTCAGTTCCCTATAAGTCTGCTTGATGTGGGAGGTTTTTTTTCTATTTTAATGGACAATCTCTTCAGATGGCTGATGAGGGCAGGTCTATCCATCCAGGTTTTACGACCAGTGCACAAACTCACACAACCATGCCAACTGCATTTTTACGATGTTAAGGGAAGAGAAACACAAACAAAGAAGAAGGAAGTTTATGAAACATCAATGTTGACCTCAGACTTGACATTGATTTATGGCATGTGTGCTGATATACCTAGTCATACTTTGTCAAGTGGTCAACAATGAAATGCTAGATGACTTGTCTTTTAAGCCATGACTTTGGAGGGATCAATAGGATGACTTGGCACATGTATTTTGGGGGCTTACACAGTGTTAAAAGTAATTTGTACAATGTTTGTACAATGCTGTATTCAAACTTGTCTAAAAGAGAATGCATATATTTCCACATAGATAATTATTCCTCAATGGCATGCACAGAAGAAGTGTTTACCAACATGGTCATTGCAGATATAAAATTTAAAAAGTGACTGCTAATATACTTCAATTCATCCTGCATTTGTGTGACATTAAAATGTCCTGGCTTATGCATTCTCAGCTGTGATGCAGGACTAATGTCTGACAATATTTTGGAAAGGGATAGACTTGCATGACTTTAGTAATAAAGTTTGAAGTTATGATATATACCTGGCAATACATTCGTTTTACAGTTATAATTGGGTTATGGGGGGTGTAGGTGATTGTCAGTAAAATATTGTGTCCAACACAGATATGCAACTGTATTTTTCATTACATAATCATCATTGTCATGCTAAAGCAGCTACACACATACTACATAAGATATCTTCAATTGCATGTGTAAGGAAGCAGTAATGATACCTTGCTGTCAATCAACCTGCTCTTCATATCTATTGCTATATAATATTACCTTTATATTAAAAGTTTTCTGTAAAATTACATTTGGATCCCTTTGTTAAAAAGAAGATTGTGCTGAATTTGAACCCTATAACACCTGTGTTCTGACCATGAATTTACTGTACTTACAGCTGGTGTCACTGTGAAAGATAGGCAGCAGTTGTTTTTTTTTCATATTCAATGCAGTCCAGCATGCTAACAGCTGTCCCTCACCACTATGCCTGTTTGCATAAAGGAAGCTGAATCAAATAAAAATTTTCATTTTTTTTCCTTAAAACCATGTCTGTGCATAGGCAGGTAACTCACAAATGTAAAATGCAATAGAGAAGGCATATTACTTGCATGAAATCACATTATGAGCCTTTTGCAGCAAAGATAACTACTGTGGGACACCATCCCTGCTTTACCTATGGTCTGTATTTTACAGCTCAACATACTTATACATTGTGTCACAGAGACAGTGCTCTAACAGGTAGACTCTCTGCAGTCATTACCATCCACGTTAATTATCTCTGCACAATGCTGCGAAGTGTGTTTGCTCTGTATAAGGAGACTGACACGAACTTTTCAGTTTTAAGCAGTTAACTGTGTTTGCACTATGCCAAGTGCCATACTCATGGAAAAAGGAAAAAAAGAAAGAAAGAAGAAGAAAAAAAAGGATAAAAACAAAGGGAAACAATGGTTAAACAGTTACACATCTCTGGATTTGAATAATCAGAATACTGCTCTTCCATAACACTGTTGTAGTGGGTTATCTCTATTTTCTACAAACATAGCTTTGCAATAGCAAACAAATAATGTGCATACAAACAATTAACATTTCATACCCTGTAATAAAGTTCATACAACTGGACATTCTCACTTCATTATAAGTCTGTACATGAGATGCACGCATTATTTATGAATATGTTTGCAAATCTGCAGATCTGTCTTCTCTTTGTATTCTGGAAATGATTCCCTTATCTCTGGTTTACTATCACAGATGCATATTCTCTCATATTTCTTTCAAGGTATGATACAAATACATGACAGTCAACAACAGTTTTCAGCAAAGGCAGGAAACTGCACTGTTATGCCAAGGAAATATACATGTGTGGTGTTTGATTTTGTCTAAAAACTCACTGCAGTTAGTTTCACATATTATAAGGGTATTCACTGTCACACACCACTGAAGGGTGTCAATGAATTACTGTTTTTTTGCTTTAGTCAAAGTATTCATTCACAGTTGCAAGGCATTAGCACCTAACAGTGGCGTAGAGGCTACACTATGTTTACACCTGTCATACGAAGTCTAAGGTTTGGAATTCAGCAATTCTAAGGAGTTCACATCTCATTGCATCTTCAGAGTGCTCAGAAGGTTGAATCTACAGTGAAAGGTAACTGTGTGGCTAGGAAACTTGAAGCCAGTGAGACTGTTTTCCATCATGCTTAATGCTCCACTTGTGGGGGTGTTGGGATAAGTACACTTTATGGAATGTTTTTTCTATGGTGGGTATTTCAGTTTTATGGGCCAGTTTATTCAGTAAACTGCATAAGTATATATTACAGATGTCAGTCATGAGTAAACCGGAAAGAGTATTGTGGGAATATACCAAGGGCATCCATGGATGTGAAAATTTAAGTTATGAAAAGCTACAATATTTAAACTTGTACAATGTCTCATAGATATTTAATAGGAGATCTTATTCAGGTATATAGGGTTTTAGAGACAACTACCACTGGGAATTCTTGGGGTTATCAAAAAGTAATAAAGAGTCATCAGATAATATATGCAGAAGATTCTATAGGAATGAGAGTTGTACTAATTGGTTCTCTGATAGAGCAACTTATGCATGGAACAGGCTACTAAATTACATTAAAGCAAGTACTAGTTTATATATTTTTAAGAACAGCCTGGACACTTATTATGGGAACAAGTGTTTTGGAATACTGGTAGACTAGTAGGGCATTAATGCCCATGCTTGAAATATTTGTATGTGTGTATATATGTCAGATAGTGATGGCATTGCTGAACAACACAACACATATTCTACTTAGCTGCATTTACAAGTACTAGTTAAGCAGGTATCTGACATTCATTCATGTTTTACACATTTATTTTTCTATTGCAGTTTTGACATTTACCTTAACATAACTGCTGTCACAACTATTGTCAATCATGGCTGACTCTGTCTAATGCTAACAGTGCAGAACCATTACATGGGGAAGTAAAGGTTGTGAGAATTTCCTCGTATGCATTGTAGTGTATGTATATGCATAGAATGAAAGGTGTACCCCTTCTGTGGTCAGCATGTGTGTTATCCATTGCCTCTTGGCCAGGGTGAGGGCATATTGTGCACAGCTATGTTTAACTACTCCTATAGAAGCTAGGGGTTCCTCCTCTGACTCCTCACCTATTTGTGGATGTGGCAACTTTGCCAGTGGTGGTGGAAAGTTTTCTTCTAGCCCTTGCTATTCCTGCTGCTGCTGTTTTCACAGGGTGTTATTGTGTAGTATAGCACAGACTATAAAAATTTCAGCAGAAGTACTGGAATCATACTGCAGAGCCATCCTGATGCATCTATGCATCAAAACCAAGACTTCAGCAGCCCAAACATACTCTATGATGTTTCTTGTTTTAGCATGTGTCTCATTATAGTGTTATTCTGTGGGTGTGTGTGCATTTCTGATGGGCATCATAAGCCATGGTTCGAGTGCATCCCCTGCATCCCCAAGTAAATGGCCTTGAGGTATATCCCCCCTGGAAAACCTCTAGTAGAGCTGTGAGGTGTGCCAGATATGGGAGTCATGGTAACTGATGGAGCTGCCAGTGCACACATTCAGATTGATTCCCCTAGCATTACACATGACCTGGCAGTTAAGGGAGTGGAATCCCTTTTCTGTTGATATAGACTATTCCCTGTTCACTGGGTGGTGCTTTGATCTCAATGTGAGTGCAGTCTATGGCACCCAAGAGGACAACAGGAAAGTATGCTATGTGGTAGAACTCCTGAATAGCTCTAGCTCTGCTCTCAGACATATGGGAAATATATATATATATATATATATATATATATATATATATATATATATATATATATATATATATATATATATATATATACATATATTGACTGACATGCTATAACATAGCATTCAGAAATTGGTGTAGGAACCTAAATGCTGATTCCTGTGACACCCCAGCATGTTCTCTGAGGGTCATTAAAAGCTTCCTGAAGTTAATATGCTAACTGCTTCACATACCTCGGTTGCCACAGATACTGGTTCCCCTTGGTTTGTCTTTGCTCACAGAGGTTGCAGAGTCCCTGAACTGTGTCTCTATCCATCCTGTTGCATTCTACTATTTTGTCTCTATCAATCCTGTTGCATTCTACTATTTCCACCTCATGCAGACCATAAAAAGTTAAACTGGGTCTAAATCATAGCTCTCAACTGTCAGATTTTCATAAAATGTCCAGAGTTTTGCCTCATACGTTTGGTTTGTTCCTTATAAAATTTGTGGTTTTCTGGCAAATCATTGTGATGATCTGTGGATTGATGTCACTAAACAATGACATACATTTGAATTTCAGACTTCATATCCTTCAGAAAAATGCATGCTGGGGGTGGCAAAGATGGTGAGTAGTTTGGAGCACTGTTTCATAGCTCTGCTTCATTTTAACATCTCTGAAAATAAATGTCACTAAAAACTCAAATAGAACATTTCAAAACATGATAGAAGTATAGTTGAACATCTGCTGAATGATTTAGTATTATGAAGAAAAGACATACAGGCTATACTAAGTAACAATGGTGAGTTATCTGTAAAGATAGATAAAGTAGAAAATGAAAGCAAAATGGACAATTTTAAAAAGGATTGTAAAAGGCAAGATGTTCTGAGTGGATCTCTTAAACAACAATAATCACAAATCTCGAGTATAGAAGAGGCAATATCTGAATCTGATGGAAGATTACTTGCGAATTTCTTCTGAAACAAAACAGCTTATTCTGAGACAAAACAGAAGACTTATAGAAGAGATCTAGAAGGAATAACACCAGGATTTACAGGATTCCTGAAAAAGAAGAGTGAGACAGTATGATTCAATTCCTTAATACTAGTCTGCCTAAAACTTTGAACCCAATTGAAGCATTTTCCTTTGACATTGAAAGGGCACACAGATCCATTTCTGACTTGTCTTTAAAAAAACCTTCACAAAGGTCAGTGATTGTAAGATTTTTCTCAAGTCAAAATAAGGATTTAGTCTTAATGGCTGCATGGACTAATTATCCAACTCAAATTAAAGGAAATTCTATAAGATTTGACAATGCCTATTCTACATTAGTGGTGCCCAAGAGAAAATCTTGTCTGCAACTTGTTAAAATCTTAAAGAAAAATAATATTAAAGGACACATCTTGTTTCCAGCAAAAATAAGGATTCACCTTCAAGAAGGAAAGAAGATTTTTTAATACCTTGGAAGATGCAATGGACTTTATACTGAAAAATAAAATCCTAGAAAAAAACAGAAGAAATGGACTGGAATCTATCAACTTCTTTGAAGAGAAATGCAACAAGAGATAGTTGGTAAATAAAAGAAAAAAATAGAAAAAAAACTGAAAGACAAATGAAAATCAATGTATTTCATGGTTATGAATTCTTATCAATTTAAATAAGTGCTTGAATAATTATGAACAGTTAAACAGATACTGCATACTTCTTTTTATAAGGTAAATCATTTATTTATTTATTTCCCTACTTTAAATGGTTAATAGTTCCCTTTTCAAAATGTTAGTTTGATTATTTTAGCTCTATAAGAAATTAAAGCCACTTATTTTCACTTAGCATTTAAAAGGTTAAACTATATGTTTTATTAAAAGTTAATCATTATTATGCTGAACCTTATGTTAGGTGGCACACTTTCTGATATCTTGGCATAGCTGAGTAATGTATTATTACTATTATTATTATAACAAATGGCACTAAAGAGGCATATTAATTTATACTCTGGGTTCTTAAAATGGTCCAATAGTGTGCTACTGATACTATACTTCACATGCCATAGCACCCGGGAAAGACATGCTATGTTATAAACACAGTATAAAAATATAGATTTTTACATATATAAATGTTACTATTGGAACAATGTCAGATAATTAGAGTAATACTCACTCTTTTACAAGATAAACCTGGATCACACATAACTGTCTTTCTTTTAGTGCAAGTTTCTATGCTATGTCTCCTTTAAAAAATGACAGTCTGCTTCATATTAACATATCATACAAATAGTGCTTGCTGAATCTTTAAATGTTATTTCTTTAAATACAATAATGTTTTAGTGGTTAACATACTTTGAAATGTTTTCTGTTGTTTTTCTTAGTTGTTTGGAAGGGTTCAGGGGATTGATATATAAAGGAGATATATAAAAGTGGCATGAATTCAACTGTGAATGTTTTTGTGTGAACTGTAGTTGACAAACTGTTAATTTACAAGCCCTTGAAATGAGGACCAGCTTGAACCAACTTAATTAGAGTCATAAGCACTTTTGTGATGCTGTGGAAGTTCTGAAAATTCTAAGACCTATCCAGGTTACTTCTTCCTGTCTAAAAGTAAATAATCATAATATTTTGAATCATATGCTAAGATGCCAATGAATACAACTTAGATAGTAATCAAAAGGCAGTGAATTGTGCTCTAAACCACTGTCAGTTAGTAAATAGTTCAGAAAGCTTGCTGTATACCAAAAGGGAAATTTATATACTAGCCTATAGAATGACACTTCTGATAAAAAAAATATAGGATTGTGTTTCTCTTTGATTGCCTCTTTTTAATGATAACAAAAATTAATATCTAAGAGCAATTTATGATGGAAAGTTTGGACCTTAAAAGAGAAGATTTTTCAGATGTTTGTTCAAATACTCTTAGACATAACATCTAAAGAAAATTTGATTCTAACAGTAGTACTATATTAAAGAGTATCAAATATGTAAGGATAAATATAAGTGTTCTATTATATGACAGTCTACATCAGGATTATAACTAAAATATAAAACCTAGGACTATAGTAATAGTAGAAAGCATACTATACAAACAGAAATATAAAGAGATCAGAATAAGTAAATATGTATATATTTAAAGAATATAAACATGCCTACAAGGATGGGACGTTGGCATAGTTGTTAAGGTCAGAAAAATAGCTACCATCAAATACAAGTCTCCAGGCCCAAAACCAAATATAGTCCAAATGTAAACAAACCAAAGAAGGACCAGGAGCAGGCTGCATATTCCAGTTTCAAAGTAGTTTATTCCAGAACAGACGACATCCAAACACAAAACAACACTAGCGCTTTCATAGGTGTGTACCCCACTTCGTCAGGTATAACAATGTATCATTAAAGCATTGTTTTATACTCTAGAAGTGCTGCAAAACAGCCAGTGACTGGTAACATGATATTTTTACTTAAAGCCACATACACATTTCCTTAAAGAAAGTGGTGCAAATATAAAAGCATACATAAAAGTGTATTGAAAATACAAATGAAACTTTATTAAAAGTATTAATATATATATATATATATATATATATATATATATATATATATATATATACATATATATATATTAAAAATGCATATATAAAAAACTAATACTTAAAGTATATATGTATAAGTATATATGAAAAACCTTTTCATCGAAAAAGTGGTCTCTTCTTTAAAATAGGTTTCAGAGGTATCTGGTTATTTAAACCATGCTCACAATCTGCTTTCAGTCTAACAATCTATTTGGCTTCTAGGGCCTCAGTTTTACTGCAGACATCACTACCTCTGATATTTTCATTAACCCTTCCTATCACAATAAACTTAACTATATGTCCATCATCGTTGTCACTGGCATGCTTAGAAAGTGCACTGACTTTATCCCTTCTATTAATATGATATATATGTTCCCTGATTCGATCTTTAAGTGCCCTATCAGTTTTCCCAACATAGAATTTAAAATATTTCAAGCAATGTGCAAGATATACCACATGTTTAGTGTTACATGTAGCAGAAAGGACTTTCATTCATACCAAGTAGGTACTCTGACATTACTTAAGTTATTTTTGATATAAAAAAGTTTTGACATTGAAAATGTTTGCTGAAAATAAAGTTGGAGAAATGAACTTGTTTAGAAAGCCTAGTACATTTATACCACCAGTTAATCCATTAATACATGCATTTGAGACAATGTGTATACAAGAAGTGTATAGAATACAGGGTATTGAAGGCAACAGAAGTTATATGAAAAATAACTTAAATAAGAATGAAAGGAAGATCCTAATAAACTTGCAGGAAAATGTTAGCATTGTAATCAGGCCTGCTGATAAGGGGGCCCTATTGTTATCATGGACTCTCATATGCATACACAAGCTGTACAGACTATGTTAGCAGACACCAGTTTTTATATGCAAATTACAAATGTTAAAATAAACAGAATGGTTAATCAGATAAAAGAGAAGTTAAAAGCATTGTTGAATGAAGGTCTTATAACTAATGAGCGCTATAACTTTTTTCTTATAGAACATCCTGTTATTCCCTGTATACAGGGATTACCTAAAACGCATAAAAGTAAAACTAATCCACCATTGAGACCTATAGTCTCAGGGAGAGGATAGTCTACTGAGCCTATTTCTATATATATAGAAAATAATTTAAGGCCATTTTTGAATGAAATACCACAGGTCCTAAGAGACACTGAACATTTTTTGAAAGATCTGTTTGACCATAGACAAGCATTGGATGTTAATGCTGATTACTTATTTGTTACAATGGATATGGTCTCACTTTTCACAGTGATTCCAAATGAAATTGGAATTGAGAGTATAGAAAAGTTTATTATAACTTATTCTAACTTTGACATTAGGCAGATTTTACTTCAAAAGGTTTTACTTGAAATTATTCTTTGCTGTAATGTTTTTGTATTTAGAAAAACTTTTTACTGGCAGAGAATGGCATAGCTATGGGCAACTCATGTGCCAATAGCTACGCCAATGCCGTTATGGGGATTTGGGAAGATGAACATTTGTTAAAAGGTCCTTATAGTAAATATATTTCATTTTTTAGAAGGTTTGCGGACAACCTTTTTATTTTATGAAATGGAACTAAGCAACAGTTATCTGAATTTGTGTGTTATGTTTCTAGTAGTACCACATTTTTAAAATTCACTTCCATAAATTCTGTAGATGAGATCAACTTCCATGATGTAGTGATATAGAGGGATGACACCAACAGGCTGTACACAAAACAATACAAGAAATCATGCCATGTGAATACTTTGTTGTCACATGACAGCATGCACCCTCAGCACATTTTTAAGAATGTTGTAAGAAATTAAGCTTTTAGAGCTGCTAGGCTCAATGGAAGGGATGCAGATTTTATAGACTGCACTGTCAATATTATTAAAAATTTAATAGAGAGAGGTTATGATAAGAAGATATTAAAGAATATTGTACAGGAAGTAGCCAAATTTAGAGATTCAGTTGCAAAACCTTATTTCTCAGACAGAAGTGCTTCTAGTATCATTAAAAATACTAATACCACAAGGAAACTTAAGATGTCCCTATACTACTCATCTGATGTATATAAACATATGGGCATAGTAAAGAAAAACTGAGGTATTTTAACCTCAGACAAAGACATTAGTCATGTTATTGACCATGAACCTAGGTTTTTGTTTAAGAATGAGCTGTCCCTGAAAAGGAAGCTATGTTTTCCAAGGAATGAATTTAAAGCTTTAGAGTATGAAGGTTTAACTATGTGTGGATGGTATAATTATTGTAGTTACTTGAACGCCAGTACTAAATTTATGCACCCAGATGAAAAAGGGGATACACTTTTAAAATTTCTGCTGCATGTAAAACTAAACATGTGATATATCTTGCACATTGCTTGAAATGTTTTAAATTCTATGTTGGAAAAACTGATAGGACCCTTAAAGATCAAATCAGAGAACATATATATCATATTACAGAAGGGATAAAGTTAGTGCACTTTCTAAGCATGTCAGTGACAATGATGATGGACATATATTTAAGTTTATTGTGATAGGAAGGGTTAATGAAAATATCAGAGGTGGTGATGTCCGCAATAAAACTGAGGCCCTAGAAGCCAAACGGATTGTTAGACTGAAATCAGACTGCGGGCATGGTTTAAATGACCATATACCTCTGAAGCCTATTTTAAAGAAGAGACCACATTTTCAATGAAAAATTTTTTCATATGTGTTTATACTTTAAGCATTAGTTTTTAATATGTGCATTTTTTAATATATATATATATATATATATATATATATATATATATATATATATATATATATATATATATATATATATGGGTCTACTTCTTTTGACTTAACTTTCATTTGCCTGACACTCATTTGCCTGACCACATTTGACTGAAATTTCATTTGCCTGACACTTCATTTGACTGACAAGTATTATTAGCAAGAAAATGGAATATGCCCCCTTCCCCACTGCAGTGCAACCCTGGAGTTAGAATATATAGTTAGGGGTGGCACAGCCACAACAGGGGGTGTGGGGGGCGAAGCCCCCCCACTTCATTTCATATGATATTGTTAACTTTTGATGTAATATTGCTTAGTAACAGAAAAGTAAGTGGGGGGCTGTGCCCCCCCACACCCCCCCTAACTATATATTCTAACTCCAGGGTCGCACTGCAGTGAGGAAGGGGGATATTCCATTTTCTTGCTAATAATACTTGTCAGGCAAATGAAGTGTCAGGCAAATGAAATTTCTGTCATTTGGTCTCAGGCAAATGAGTGTCAGGCAAATGAAAGTTAGGTCAAAAGAAGTAGACCCATATATATATATATATATATATATATATATATATATATATATATATATATATATTAATACTTTTAATAAAGTTTCATGTGTATTTTCAATACACTATTATGTATGCTTTTATATTTGCACCACTTTCTTTAAGGAAATGCGTATGTGGCTTTAAGTGAAAATATCATGTGACCAGTCACTCGCTGTTTTGCAGCACTTCTAGAGTATAAAATGATGCTTTAATGAAACATTGTTACACCTGACAAAGTGGGATACACACCTATGAAAGCGCTAGTGTTGTTTTGTGTTTGGATGTCATCTGTTCTTGAATAAACTACCTTGAAACTGGAATCTGCAGCCTGCTCCTGGTCCTTCTTTAGTTTTTTTATATTTGTTAAGGTGTTCATCTTATAACCACAATGTGCAGGGTTTGACTGTCACATGAGGTAAGCAGCTGAGCTTAGAATAACCCACAGGGATAGTTAGTCTGGTACTAGTTTATGAACTTATGATCCTATGAACTACTTTACACATAGTAAATAAAATAGAAAAATATAAAATCATCTGACCTATAAATTAATAAATATAAAAATAACAACTGATTTCATCCCTACAGTAGACAAGGGAAATAATGTGAGGTACAGGGAAAGATGATTGTAGAGATATTCAGCTTGGTCAAGTTATAATAAAGATTATGAACACCTGTTTAACTTTTCTTATTCATAATAGCTAACTGATGGGCTTTTTTAATATGATGCATACTAAACAATGAGACACATTAATATGAATCAGAAGCACGAGTTAAGCCTTGTTAGTCTAATGGAGAGTTTGAGAGGTAGTTTGTTTATCTTTTGCAACAGACTGGGAATACATTATTCCATGGCAGAATGTTTTTGGGTTATATCATTAGGTAATGTTTTATTTGTTTCAAAAGATTTGTCCATAACTAAAGATTTCATATTGTTATATATAAAGTATACAATAAGTTCTGTTCATAAACACAATTTCATTATACCTGTTTTTTCTCTCTTATATAAATGTCTGATTTTAAATGCATATTTATTAATATTACTGGATTGAATAATCCAGTAAAGAGGAGGAGTCTGTTCAATACTTGCAATTACATAAAGCTCAAATTGTATTTCTACAGGAAACGCATTTACTTAATAAAGCTGTAAATATACTTTAATTAAAGAATTGTTTGGTTTTAGCAGGTTCTGGCTTTTGAACTAAAAGAAGAGGCACCCTCACTTTATGGAACAACTCACCATTAATGCCTAAAGTTAAAGATACCAATGCTGACCAAAATGGCATGTTAAGCATTGTTATAATTGAGAACAACAGAAAACTATATACATTGGTGAACTTTTACTGGATTCCAGGGGTTGGAGCAAAAGATGCAAAAAATTACATAGACACTATAGTCTATTACATGAAAGGTGAAGCCTTAATGGTTGGTGTTTTTAATTGTATTTTATCAGACAAAGATTCCTCTGCTGATGTAAAGCTGAGAAGCATATCTTAAACACTTGATGAATTTAGTAAATCTAATGAATTTAAAGGATATATATGAGCTAAGGAAAACAAACTCAGTTCAATTTATCCATTATTCATATAGATATGGAAAACAAATATTGATAATTTTTATTCAATCTGTAATCACATATCAGAGAAGTTTCTATAGTTCCATGTCCATTATTGGACCATAATGCTGTAATCTTTAATATTATATTAACAACTGACAGTCTAATACATCACAAGTGATTACCAGTGTATGTTATTAAAATAAAAGGATTCAAGGATTGATATGTTAAAGAGATCAAACATTTCCTAGAAATAAACATGAATAGTGAAGTAACAGACATTGTTCTGTAGGATTCATTAAAGGCTTACTTAAATGGATGAGTTACAAGCTGGTCTACTAGTAAAACAAGAGAATGGTACTAAGAATTGAATAAACTACAGGCCAAAATAGATACTAAAGTTAAATCTAATTCTAAAACCAGGTGACATTACCAGTCAGTCTAAACTTAAACACTTTAATACAAAATATGTTGAAATTTGAAATTCTAAATCATAAAGTTTTAATAAACCTGGAAAAACTTAAACTTTAGGCATATTCAGTAAACCTTTTAAGCTTGCAAAAACTTACTGTTAGATCAAAGTGAATAAACTAAATTATATCAAAGAAATTATAACACATATAAATAAAAAGAAAGTAGAACAGATATTAAAGGTATTCTTGTAGGCTTTAAAATATTTTATGACAATATAAATAATACAAATAAACTAGATAATGATGGTATAGTTTAAACTTTACTAAGCAAAAATATAAATAATAAATTAACAAGTGAACATATAAAAATTGATAGACCATTCACTTTAACAGAAATAAAAGATTAAAAAAAAGTTAAAATATATAATAAGGCAACAGGCTTAAATGGTGTTATACCACAACTATGTAAAATACTACAGGATGATGCAGTTAAAAGGTTAGACAAGGTCTATAGAAAAATAAAAACAACTGCAGAAGACCCCATCATGGAAACATTCCCCTTATATCACCCATTTTAAAACAAGATAAGTATCCTAAAAAGTGTTCATCATACAGATCCATTTCACTTTTAAATACAGACTATAAGATGTTCATGTCCATTTTAGCTAATTGAAGGAATCTACTTATACCTAAACTAATTAACAGTGATCAAACTGGATTTATTTTAAATAGACAAGTACAGAACATATAATAAGAATACATACATTAGTAAACTTTGCAAATAAAATTACAAAAGCTTTCTATCATTAGTCTCAATTTAGATAAGGCTTTTGACTCAGTTAATTGGTCGTACCTGTTTAAAACAACAGCTCTTGTGCTTATGTTAACATTGATTTTTGTCTTTCTAATTCCTTTAAATTACAAAAAGACACAAAACAATACTGTCCATGATCACCTTTACTTTTTGCAATAGCTATAGAAGCTTTTGCTAACAGTATTATATCCAATAAGAACATTAACTGTATCAAAATAAAAGAAGATTTTGAACTGAAGATTCAACTCTTTGCTGATTGCATTTTACTAACTGCAAGAAATATAGAAAATGTATAACAACATATAATTGGTTTTATGAGTCAGTTTGAAGAAAACTCAAACAACATTTAATCATAATAAAACAAGTACATTACTAATTAATAAAATAATATTAAAAATTAAATTGGAATAGCAATCAAATGAAATACCTTGGTATAACCATTATGTCTAATAATAAAGAAATTATACAAACAAACTCTCAACAGGTCATTGATAAAATTTCAAGTTTAGACACAAATTGGAACACATTTTTCTTTACCATCGAAGAATTATTAATGCTTAGTAAGATGATGATTCTCCCTAATATATTGTTTGTCTTACCATCTTTAGTATTATCTCCACCAAACAAAATGAAGTGATGAAGAAGATAAATAATAGTCTACTTAAAGTTTTTTGGCATCGTAATAAACCAAGAGTTTTCTTTGACTGGTACAAAAAAGGTTGGGATGATGGTGGAATAGGATTCCCCGCTATCCACTTTTATGTTACTTCAACAACTGTAAAAGTTATAGCATTGTGAATTAATTCATCTTATGATTCAAATGGAAACAAATACATCAATAATTATTATTAGTAAATAATAAATACATCATAACCACTCATAAACAAACAGTACCTAATAGATTTATCTGGTGATTTTTGTGTAAATGGTATTACACCCTCTTCTCAAGTTTCCTATTTAAATAACATTTTCCTCTTTCCAAAAGTTCACATATTCAAACCATTGTATTAAAGACTTAATATTTCTATGTTTCCAATTGCATATACAAATACTGCTTAGAAACTCATAACTTCAACAAAAGGCTAGTATTGAAACAACAAAGTAATTTAATTTATTTACCTCAGTTATTAAATGGTATTAATATTTCTATATTTTATATATATATATATATATATATATATATATATATATATATATATGTATATGGGTCCCCTTCAGTCGATCGAATGTTTACATGTTGAACCACATATGACCGAGACCATATGTTCGAACTTGTAAAAGTTCAATCGGACTGAATGGAGATCTTCGTACAGAGTGGAACAGGAAGATTTCCCATTTCCACAATATAGTGCAATATTGGAGTTGGTATATTTAAGTAAGGGGAGTGTGGGGATGAAGGGGGTGTAGTGCCCCTGCTATAGACGTTTATTTTTTTTTTTGTTTTATGTGCTTTTATTTCAGTGTTTGAACTTGTACAAGTTCGAACATATTGTCTTGGCCATATGTGGTTTGAACTTGTAAGTGTTCGATCTACTGAAGTAGATCCATATATATATATATATATATATATATATATATATATATATATATATATATATATATATATAAGGTCCAAATACAATCAAGATTATATATATATATATATATATATATATATATATATATATATATATATATATATATATATACTGCTGAAAATTAAGGTCCAACTAGAATCAAGAGTCCAAGAATTGATTTACTGTAAAATATTTAGAGACTTTGTGAACACTGAGATAAATAAAATATTTAACGTAGATAAGACATTGTTCCCAAAATTATTGGAATTCTTAATAAATATTAATAATAATATAATGAAAAATAAATTATATTTGTCACAAATGTATACATTTCTTATGTCAGATTTCACATATATTGGAACTACTCCTCAAAAATAAATGATGAATAATTCTCTGAAGAATGCAAGAAAATAATATTAGAATATACAAATAAAACTAGATCTTCATTATATTGGAAAATTTTCACTTGGAAATTACAGAGAGCTTTTATCACCCCTAACAAAATTATAATTCTGTATAAATCAAATAGAATTAAATGATGAAGATGTCATTCTGAAATAATAGCTGAATGGATGCATATGGTATATGAATGTGAAGCCATCTCTCCCTTTTCAAAAGAAAATAACTTTATTCAAGCTCTATAGTCAGATAGATGCAGTAATTTAATGCTCCAATTCTTGAGATAATTCCAAAACCCCAAGTGCCTCTTCTTCTGTCTATTCCTGTTATAGCCAGGAAATTAATTATTAAAAATTGGAAAAGTAAAGTTACCCCCTCTAGTGTTGAATTTATAAGTATGGCAAAAATGTTTGTAATATTGAATTGCATACTATAAAGATGAAATCTTCTAATATTACACATTCATATAAATCTTGGCTTAAACTTAAAGACTTGCTTGAGCATTGTTAATTTTTTGTTAATGTATAACTTTGATGTATTTGATCAGCCATAAACTTATGTAAATAGTTATTTGGTTGTTTTATAATTAATTTATGTATTGTTTTAAAAGCAAATAAAAATTAAAAAAGGAAAAAATGCATGTTAACACACATCCTGTTATTTTAACAATTTTCTAAGTTTATAGGAAAAAATATTTAAAATGTATCCCTATTTTTGGACCTTTGTTCCTCCCATTATATCATGCTTTGTCCAGATTACTTGTGCTAAGAGGTTTAGAGGTATGATCTAAATGCCCTTCTCCTCCTTGCCTGAGGTCTCGCAGCATTAGCAGCATAAGCTTGACCTTGTTTCACATACACATTCAGAAAAGCAGCAGCACCTATCATACTTTACCTCCAGTGTAGATAATACTAATTGGACAGGATTACTTTACAGCTTGTTGAATCGCTCAACCATCTTGACTGTGTTGATTAGCATATAATTTAGCTGCTTATGCAGTAAATAGCATGCCACAAATTTTACCAGGTTTTTGCCACTCTACACATTGTGTAGAGCCACTTATTAAATGCAAATCATCTCACTATCATGTGCCTTGTGCCATGATGTACACTTGGTTTTAGTGAATCATGTAGGGTTTATTGAATCCTGCCCTGTATCGTATACATGAAAGAAGCAATAAAAAAAGACACTGTGAGTAATTTTACAAGAAGAAATCATCTTATTCAAAAGGAAAACATAATGAAATGGGCAATCAAAAGATTCTTCTTTATTGTAATAAAACCAGATGTCTCTCTCTCTCTGTAAATATATATATATATATATATATATATATATATATATATATATATATATATATATATATATATATATATATATTTCAAAGGAGTCAGGTTGAACAGTTTCAACACTGAAAAATAATGTTGCATTTGAAAACAGAGGAAGACCAGAATGGCAAAAATGGGAAACATGGAAATGTGAATTTGACATTTTTGACATTCCCGCCTTCCACCTGTGTTACTCACCTTACCTCTACTATTTAGCAGGGAGGCTACAACACCCTGCACCCCCATGTGGGGGGCTACACCCCCCCACACCCTCTGCATATTAAATATACCAACACCAAGATCGCATTACAGTGAGGAAATATCCTACTTCTCTGCTCCTCACTGAAGCACGACCTCCCTCCACAGTCTTGGCATGTCAATTGCCAAAAAGTCGAGTGCACCATGCAACTCAACTGAAAATGATTGACCACTTTTGGTTCAGTTTCCTGTCCCTTGGAAACCATGATTTCGTACATTGGCCATTCGACTTACTGCAGTTTGCGTAAGTCATAATAAACCTATATATATATATATATATATATATATATATATATATATATATATATATATATATATATACACACATACATAGTTATTTGAAAAATGGCAAGAAAATAAAAGCAGATTAACTAAGGCAGCTCAATGGATGTTTTGCACTGAATTAGGCAAGCTATATTGGTAATGCTGAAACTGTGGATGACACAACTCTTTCTCAAAAAGAGAAAGAAATTCTGACAATGGACAGTTTAGTATTCAGCTAAAAAAGGAAACACAAAAATAAAAATACTGATCTTGCCATTTCAAATTTGTGAACCTTTGCAAAGGCAGAGTTGTGACAGGGACCACAGCACTTGTTTTAGAACTAAGGAACACAATGATGCACCATTACATAAGTGACACAAATGAGGTAGAAAGATATGAGGGAAACACTGCGGTAAAGCAAAGGACTGCAATGTCAAGTGGCACTCTTTGTTTAGTAGTGGACAATGTATTTGATAATACTTCTGTTGAATGCAGTATTCCTTTATTCAGCAGGAAAGCAGTGCTACACCAGGCCAACAGGGTGAAAAAAAAAGAAATGTATAAAGAATGTGACCAATAAGAAGCCTTTTGAAAGTTTAGTTGTGGAGGATTTCCCTTTGAAAAAAGGTTATTTTTATATGTACTGTAGAGAGAAATGTCTGATTCTGGTAGTGGAATGCTTGTGTATGTCTACCTCATTACATTTGAAGGCTCTCATTAGTGCCTCAATTTGGTTAATAGATGCCACAATCCTTACTAAAGGGAATGTTTATCAACAGTTTTATAGTATTCACGACTTCCTCACGTACTGTGAAAGCATTTCAATGGCATTGATCTTTAGCTTCATGAGTGAAAAATCCCCAAAGGTATATAATTAACTATGGCACCATGGTGGTACAGCAGTAGCATTGTTGCCTCACAGCAAGAGGTTCTCCTGTTCGATTCTCGGCTGAAGTGCCTTTTTTGTAGAGTCTGCATATCCTCCCCGCGGTCGAGTGGCCTCCGAAAGACATGTGTGTATGGGTGTGCCATCGCTGAAGGTTGGGCGTCGGGCTGGCAACTTGGCACCATAAAAATCTACTGCTAATCATTAGTGGATCGGAGTTCCACTGTGGTGAACCCTAACTGGTAAAAGCTGAAAAGACAAACAACAACAACAGCATTTTTGACATGACAGCAGAAGTATTAGCAAATATCACCAGTAAACAAGGGGTGTCCGTTGATATTGCTGTCCTTTTCTTTAACTCAGTGTATCACTTATACTGTGTGCTCAGCATTTAACCTTTTTTTTCAATACATTTTGCATGATTTTGAGATAGCTGCAATGAAAATTATTATACTAAAAATTACTGGTGCAATACTGTAGGGGTGTCTCTTGCACTCTAGCCAAAATTATGGAGGAAGTGTCAAGGTTTAGGATTTGCAACAGTTTCCAGTAAATGCTCCATATTCCAATTGGCAATGAAGACGTTAGTAGCACTTTCATTTCTTAAAGGATCTGAAGTAAAGGATGCATTTCAGCAGCTTATGGAAAATGTTCCCACTGAAGGTAAAGGATTGCTAAGGTATTTTGAGAACTGTAAATTTTAGGAAAGTTATAAAAAAATTCCACAAGAAGTACCATTTCTGCCCAATTCCCAGCTCTGTTTCCAATCCCTTTTTGGAATATCTATGTGTTAAATAAATTAGTGCTGCCAGGGCACAAAACAGTGTTGAAGCTTGATCTTGTCATATCAGATGTCTGCAATGTCATCAAACATTGGACCTTACCTCTGTCATGCATGTTCTGGTAAGAGAACAAAATATAATAGAAGAAAGCAGAGTTAGAATTTGTACTGGCTGTCCTATATTGAGTGAAAAAAAATAGTTTACAACAACAGATTGCACAATTTGACAATACACTGAATCATCAAAGTGAATAGAACATTCCTGACTTCTAGGAAACTATTGACCTAGTCATGCAAATGTGAGGAGAGAATAGAAAAGAAACATACTGCAGTTATTTCACCTTGTGCACATTTGGCTATAATGTGTCATACAGCACTATATCTGGTGGCAGTGCACTTTGTAAGCACTTTGTGTTATAGGGCTAACTTTACAGTGACAGCTCAGTTCTCTTTTGAGTTCAACACTCCACAGATTAATTCACCTGAATTTATGTCACAACATTGTGTTTGTGGTTATTTTTGTATAAAGGGAATTTTCATGCAAAACTCCACATGCCTACATTGCTCAGGATGAACTACTACTTCCTCCTTGACATTTTGTAATTATTTGAAATATGACATTCTGAGTTTTGAGTATTTTGCAGTATGTTGATGTTGTGGTCTCAAAATTATGACAACATTGTGTTAAATTGATCTTATAATATAGACTCACACAGACACACACACGCACACACACACACACACACACACACACACACACACACACACACACACACACACACACACACACACACACCACTTTGTCACAACAGATGGCACACTTGCCTTTATTGCAAAAGACTCTGGGTTCTATTACCACGCTGGGTAAATTGTTTGTTGACTCTGTAGAACAAATAAGGAAGTTGTTGCACTCCTGAGTGTATCATCCTTGATATGAGAAGTTACAGTCATGCCCCATCTGCTTTAGATGGTAGATAGTGCTAATGGATGCAGGAGATCCCATTATATGTATTGAAAGGAGTAAGGGAATTTCCCTCATACACTAATCAAATTTCCCCTAGTAATGTCAGTATCACCTTGGGTGTCCCCTAAAAAGAGGCTACCAGTCTAGTGGGATTACCATGGCTAACAAAGAATCAAATATAATATAAAGTATCTGTCTCTAGGTGTATGTGTACAATTCCATTATGTATAATCAAATTTACTTAATGTTGAATATAAAACACTATCATTAAGAAGTCACAAAACATTGAACACACTAAATATGGAACCTGTAAAAGACTGCAAAAAAATTCCTTTCCTGATCATCACACTAAAATCCAAATAACACTAGGCTCACATTTATCTGAATAGTGGGAAGGTATTTTTCAGGTAAAGAGTAGGGTTAGCATTGGGGGCTAGGGCAGTGTTTGAGTACTGTTTGAGTCTTATAAACTACTTCATTACCAACTGCTCATGGTTCCAGTTTTTACTTCTTTGTTTTATTTTTGTAGTCACTGGATTTACTTGTACACTGGCTGCATTTTTCTGCTTCTGTTATATACTTTACTAGGGCAGTGATACATGAAATAAATTAAATATTCAGTTAGTTTTAAAAAAATGTTACACACACAAATGTGTACAACCACAGAAACACTCACACATGCATGCTTGCACACAGAAACACTCTCAATCACATGTAGATAAAAACACAGATTGATAGAGTGATAGATGATAGATATACAAATAGAAAGATACAGAAATAAAGGCACAGATCATCGCATGCACATATGTGAATGTATTCAATAAACCCTACACAATTCGGTCATGCAGTATTTGCATTGCATTACTGAGCACAAGACAGCATGCCAATTTGTAGTCAATAAACGGCATACTAGTTAAACATTGTGTCACTTTAATTAGTGCATAAGCAGCTGGATTATATGAATTCTATGCTAATCAACCAATCCAAGCTATAAAGGAATTGTGTATATTCTGTTTAACAACCTGCCCAGTAATCCAGCAATGTCATATGTATCTATATATATATATATATATTTATATATATATATATATTTATATATACTTATGCAGTTTACCAAGCAACTAAAATACCCACAATAGAAAAGAAGTCAAAAGTCAACTTATATCTACACAAGTGGAAGAAAAACTGTGCCTAAAACCAGCCCCTCACCTTCAGGTTCCCTAGGTACATAGCTACTTTTACTGTAAATTTAGTCCTAAGAGCACTCTGAAAATGGAAATGAGGTGTGAATTCATTAGAATTGCTGAATACCAAACTTTTGACTTTGTGTAACAGATGTAAACATAGTGTGGCCTCTACATCATTGTTAGTTCCTAATGGCTTGCAACTGTGAATGGTTACTCTAACAGAAGCAAAACATAGTAATGCACAGACATCCTTGTCTGAAGTGGGTGTGTCAGTGAGGATACACTTACAAAGTGTGAGACTAATTGCAGTGAGCTTTTAAACAAAACTAAACACCTCACATGTACATTTCCTTGGCAATATAGCACTGTTTACTGCCTTTGATGAAAACTGTTGTTCACTATCATATATTAATATGATGATATGAGGCAGTGCCATCTATGCCAGGGATAGTAGGGCAGTGCATGTGTAACATATGCCAGCATAGCTAGCTGGAGGTTTGTAAATAATTTATGTCATTTGATTTTCACACTGATTTGTACAGATGCTTGTGTTAAAAATGTATTTGCAAAGTTGTTTGTGTTAAAAATGCATCAACAGTGGGTCCTTCTGGACAGAAAAGAGATATACATGCATGTCAGTATTATGATAACTGCTTAAATGTATGTTTTACCTGAGAATTCTGGAAGGGAATATGTTAATCTCAGTCCAGCTATTTTTTAAAAATAAGTTGAAAACTAAATGGGTTGATTTAGGCCATAAAGATTTTATCTTACAGGTCTGATTGCAGTCAGAGACAAAAATATCTGGGAAAATCAGGACTATGAATCTTACTGTATTGTCCTTAGGGATGAACTATTTGCTATCCTGGAAGGGTGGACATTTTTGAAATTGTTTTATAGCTTTCAGACTGCAACAGATCTTAACAAATCTCTGGGTATGCACTGTACCAGACTTAGGTGACCAGATGTTATGTTATTCTATAACCAGCAATGAAATGATTTTTTAGTTATTAGTGAGAGATATTCTGTAACTCTGGCAACAGCACTTTCTTTGTTCAGAACCTAACAGGAAAGACCTCTCAGACATATCTCACACAACCATACACCTCATCTTGCCTTGCTGTAGTAAACAACTCAACACTCATCATCTTGCCTTGCTGTAGTAAGTAACTTAACTAGGGAACAATAATTATTTAGTCATTCAGGAAAATATAGTGAGCTTAGTAAAGTATTGTTTTTCCTGCATATGTGTGAATCTATTCAAGTGTGTTATTTTTTATATCTCCTCTGATTGAAACCCTGGTGTTTATAGTAACTAGATATTCAGTATTCTCATGTTTTCTATTTTATTATTTATTATTAAATGTTTATATACCTTTCACTGTGGCTGGTCTTTTAGAGAATACTTTTAACATCTTAAGAGTACTTATGCTTATTTTAGTGACACTGTGGCCTCTCCTGAAAGCCTTCCTGCTTTGGTCAAACTCTTCTGTTTGTGTTAGTATTACTTTTACTCAGTATAATTGGGTACCATTGTTAGAGCCTTCAAATAGCTTACTAGAGGCAATGTAATTACATTATATACTGGGCAGAGGGGGCACAGCCAGTAAATCTGTGCCAGCCTTTCCCAGGTGTATGTGTGTATATGTGTGTGAAAACCAAATATTCAAGTGTGTGTGTCAGCTACTTGGAACAGGGACAGAGTGCTCATTGTGGATTCTTGTTTGAGGGCTGAAGAGGGACAGAGAGTCCATCCCCAGGTCTACAATGTGATCCCCGTGTGCTCTTAAGGGAAATTGTGCTTTATATAGAGAGCTGCATCTGAAAATGTTGTGTAAATCCATTTTTGCTCAAAGTGGTTATCTCTCACTGGTGTCAGTGGTGAGGATTAAATCTTCTTGATTACTGACTCGAAGTAGGGACCGTCACAATTAGTATCACACCTTGAAAGAAAAATGAGAGATATGCACTAGAGATTGCATGTGTGATAGTAAAGCAGAGATATAGGAATGATTCCCAGAATACAAAGAGAAGCTATAGCAACAGTTTTACAAAGATATTCACAAATACCATGTAATCACTCATTCCATTAAATACGTTTTGAACATATTTGCAATCAAATAAGAATGTCCAACTGTATAAACTGTTTAATAATGGATATGAAATGTGAATTGCTTGTATGCACATGATTTGATTGGTATTACAATGCTGTGTCTGTGGCAAAGAGGCATAACCAACAACAAATGTGTTGTATAAGTACAATAGTGTGATGGTTCACATCCAGAGCTGTCTAATTGTTTAACATTTGTGTCACTTTTTTTTTTGCCTTTACGATGTGTGGCATGTGGTATAGCACAAACACATTTAGCTACTTAAAGAAAAAGTGAAACATTTAATATCTGTCATGTTATAGAGAGCAAACACACCTGAAAGCATTGTGCAGCTATCAGCACTATGGATGGTAATGAATGCACAAATTCCACCTGCTACCTAACTGCCTGTTTGGCGCAATATGTGAGCTCCAAAGGAGCGAACACAGGTAAAGCAAAGTCTGAGTCCCACAGTAAATATTTTTATAGTAGGGTCATAATGAGTATTTACAAACCTAATATTTATTAGCTATTGCCTTTTCCATGTGGATATTGTCTGCCTCCATGCAAACACAGTTCATGTCTTAAGAAATCAAGTAAAATTTTTAATTTGTTTTGACTTCCTCCATGCCATCAGGCTCACCAGCAATGCATTATTGTTAGCACTCTAGACAGTTCCGAGTGTGGAAAATTCACCTGTTGCCTAACTTTCTCTGAGTGAGTTCATAGTCAGAATGTAGGTAAGCCAGTGTTCAAATCAAGCAGGCTCTACTTTTTAGAAATTGTATCCCACTGTCATCACAAACTTTCGATTATAAAGGTAGTACTACATAATAACTATGTATGGCAGGATGATTGACAGAATGTTACCATTACTGCTTGCATGCATATACTTTTGTAGGTAACATAGCTCATTAATGACTAGCATGCGAACCCCAGTTGATTATGTCTGTATCTGATTTAATTAGATGATGACTATGTAATAAAAATGCAGTTGCATACTTCTGATGGACACAATTGTTTACCGACAATCATCTAGAACCCCTCCAATAACCCAATTATAATTGTGAAACAGAATGTATTGTGAGGTATATATATCATAACTCAGAACTGCATTACTAAAGTCATGCTAGTCTATCCATTTCCAATATATTGTCAGACATAAGTCATGCATCACAGTTGAGAATGCATGAGCCAGGACCTTTTAATGTCACACTCATAAAAGCCTATAGCACCAGTCACTCTTTAAGGTATATAACTTTAATGACCATAGTTGACAAGCCCTTATTTTGTGTCAATGAGGAATAAATACCTGTGTGGAAACATACACATTCCTTCTACATAGGTTTGAATCCCACCTTGTACAAATTACTTTTAACAGTTTGCAAGTCACAACAAAATATGGGCCAAGTCATCCCTTTGATCCCTCCAATGTCAAGGCTTAAAAGTCAAGTCATTTAGCATTTCAGTATTGACCACTGGACAAAGTGTGACCAGGTATAACATCCCACATAACAAAGAGCACTGCCCAGTTTCACATCAGCATTACTATTTCATAAACTCCGTCCTCTTTGCTTGGCAATGTTTCTCTTTGCTTACCATCACGCAAATGCAGTTGGCATGGTTGTGCTTGTCTGCAAAATGCGATATCACAATTTGTTAGGAAACAATTACTACTGTTGTTGGAATACCTTTTCAGATATAGCAAGAGATGGGGAGGATGATGTCAAATTCAGGCACAGAGGTGGAGTGTGGAGGAGTAAATAATATTTGTTGCACTCAACATGAAATGCTACAGCCAGAGGCTGCTACAGGGTGGACTATATCAGGTCTAAGTACAGGGCTAAGGCTTGGAGCAGCCTTACCAAGGCTGTCTCTAATATGACTGGCATACCACACACTGGACAGCATTGCAGACACCAGTACAGTGACCTTAAAAGGTGCAATCTGGCAGAACTTGACATGGTTGACTGGATTCTTTTCGCACTTCTAACACCGACAGTTGTGTAAGTATACAGATAAAGCAACTTGAAATGATATGCAATGGTGTAGCTAGCCAAGACTGAAATGCATAATGCTTTCATGTCTCTTCTTCACTTGTTCATTATTTTACATCTGCAGAGCAAATCACAGCAAACAGGGAGACACATGCTGAGAGATTGGGATGACTGAGAGAGGCAAGTGATATGTCTGCAGCACAACTGACACTGATTGTACTAAGTATTCTGATTCCATAGATCAGTATGAATTTCAGCATACATGCTTGCTTATTTTTTAATTGTTGGTGATTGTATTAGGCAAATATAATAGTGTATTCAGATTATGTGGGTTCAATTCCCACATATAACCTATAGATTCGCATTCAACAAGTATAATTTTTTTTAATTGAAATGTAGCAATATTGGTTTTAATGCCACACTGCTAAATTAATCTGTAGTATATTTAAAAACATATATGGAATATGTGCATATTTAAATGATTACTTGTAATAATTCACAATATGTTTAGGATTGTGAAAGCTTTAGAGCTAGTATAATAATAAAAGTACATTTATTATAATAAAGCATGAATTTGACATATCATGGTTTTAATCATCTCTTTTCTTTTTTGTTTCAACCCACTGCTTATCTCTCTCTCTCTCTCTCTCTTTATTTATTTATTATTTATTTTGTGGGTTACCTGTAATCACCCCTTCTGATGTCATACCTTTCTGTCAACAAAACAAATGTATTTCAGCACAGGGAGGTGGATTATCCTCTGTGGCCCAGCCTGCCTACCCTCCACCATTTGCCACACTAGTACGAAAGACTTCTGGGATGCAACCTGGCAATATTGCTTCACAACTCCTGCTCTACCTGGTCCACCCTCACCAGGTTGCAGTTCCCTGGCTGGTGTTGCAGTGGTCCCTTCCATGAGTACTGGTTGAGGTAATGATTATATCATCTGCCAGGAGTGGTCAGGGATAGTGCGAGATCTGATAGATGGTGGCCTTGGTGCAGACAGAAGAAGTTACTTCTAAAACTATAAAAGTGATTTCCATGTCAAGCAGTGTTAGAGGTAATTGAGACAGGGGACAGTGATGATGTTCTGAGTGTGAGGACTAGATTAACACTGTTCCCATGCTTGATTGGCATGTGCCTCTGATGTTTCCTACTTATCCCCAGTCATGGTTTCCATCAACCTTTTTGTCTCCATCACCTTCTGTGTGTCTCTCTTGTACATCTTGTTAGTCTGCACCTATTTCCTCACTTACCCAGCCTACCTGACCCTCAAATTCCTAGGTCCCTTACCCAAAATTCTTCTCATTTTAAAACCAAAAAAAAAAAACTAATCCATGTTGTGGTGACAGTCATAATTCATCCAATTTTGTCTACACATGCAAATTACTGTGTTGAAGCAGTAGATATATTTGTTTCTTTTCTTAATTCCCTCCTGCAAATGCCTGCATTGCTTCCCTTTTGTTCTTCCCTCTGCTTGAATCCCCATTTTATTACATTCCAATCAATCTCATTTTCACACGTTTAATCTGATCAAAAAATGGAATCACACACAGCACACACATAGCCATAAATGTTCCATTAAAAATAAAAATAATAAACTTTTCTTTTTGTCCTTTGCATTTGCATAGAGTTTGGCATTACACACCAGTGTTGAGTGGGAGTGAATGCCTGCCCGTGTCCTATGGCAAAATCGGATGGGTTTTTGCCATTGGCCACACTATTCAAAGTGAAGGCAGAGAACAGGCACTACTTTGAATAGTTACTCTGACAATTCTTAGACTGCGGGATGAGACAAACTGCAACTTCCTATGTGGAGTGTAGACATAAATCAGTGGACTGATTTTGTTTTTTCTTTTTTTGTCTGTAGCATCAATCAATTCCAGATGCATCTCACATCATTTCTTAGAGTGATGTGATGTGTGCATTATATGTTTAATTACCCACATCTTAACATTTGCCACAGGTATGAGTTCTCATGGACCTATATTGAATACTAGCCAAAAAAGACTATTTGAAGTCACATCCATCCACATAGCTATGAGGTATTAATCCAGTCTTATTCTGCTTGTTATAAACCTGTAGTCCCCCTAGTTTCCCTTATTTATCCCTACTTCAGTAACTTCATGCTAAAGACCATGGCAGGTTAATAATGAGGACACACCAAAATCATGTCCATGAATGTTCCATTGCACAAAACATTACAAAGTGTATTTCCACCTATCCTTGTATTCACCTCATCACTCCCACCCATCTATCCATATGTGTCTTTATTAGGCTGATGGATGTAAAGGTTATCTGATAGTTTCTACATACTGTCATTACTCTGCTAATGGATAATACCAGCATGTTACCTTGATTCAATATGTTCAGGTGATGATCAGATGCGTAAACTATGCTTGCATCTTGTCAAGGCTTATAACCCAGCAGTAGAGGATGCCTTTAGGGACTGTTTTCAGAGATCCCTTTCCTGTGTATCTGTTGCTTATCAATTGTTTATGCTTTTTCCTTCATAAGTATGATAAATCTACCTATCAAGAGAACTGTACATTGGGCCAAAATAGATATAACTGTCAAAAATCAATTATCACATGGCTGCATTATATTTAAAATGTCCCACATCTTCTTCGAACTCTATAAATATCATCTATCCTTATCTCATTGCAAGTCATGCTACAGAGCAGAACATATTCTGACTAAGAAGATACGCCAAACCAACATACCATTAGCATGTTCATGAATGTGCCAGGAGAGTACCTCCTATGTCCTCTACAGCCCTGTCCTTTATTATCTCTTCTGAATAATCACAATATACTCTAGCATCTTGAGTAGGACAACAGATGAAATGTTCATCTTTTGTGATATGGAATTTGTCCTTAATGTGAAGAAGCATACTGCACTCACTTTTCAGGATGTTCAGGCATGCACAAATAGCATATCTGCTGAGTCATACTAATCATTTCAAAAGTTGTACTACCCCTTGTCATTTGTAGCAAGCTGTACACGTAATTAACTTGCGATTTGCAGTGAGGCTTGCAAAACAGCTACTACTTATAGAAGTGTATTGATGTAGGCATTACTGACACAATTTAGGGAAGACTCAGACTTTGGTGTTGCCATAGATAGTCACATTTGCATTCCTTATCACAGTTACTTAGCTAATGACATCCTGGTACCATTTGTTAAACAAGATAATCATCTAGGATTTGAACTCTGGCTCACATCTATTATACTCTGACTGGAAGCTCAGTCCTATTACTCACTGTGCCACAGAAAAAGCTAGGGTGCAGGTGTATTTTTGACACTCACTACTGTCCAGAGTGCTGACGGATATGGTTCACCACTGAGATGGTTTGTGCAGAGGAAGGCAAAACAAATTTTTCAAAGCTTTCTTTAATCAGAGAAGATCATTTGCTCATCGCTTAACATCATGCAAATGGGGAAGGCAAGTCCAACAGTCAATTATGTGATAAAACTTTGGCCCCAACATTTCAAGAATAAACAACAGCATGCACATCAAAATAGCTGACATCAATGTCACCAATAACACATCTTGCAAATTAACAAGTAGATCTATTTTGCAGTTAAACCCAATCAGGTCAGTTACTGTATGTCCCTTTTTGTGCACAGTTTGGTAATGAGCACCAGTGGACACTGCTACTTCACAAGTCAAAGATGAATTCCTATAATTCAAATCACACATGTGGTAATATTTTCTCATCACCTGTACAAATCAGCTTCTTGGTGATGTGCAAAATCAACTAAAAAGACAATCGAAACCAGTAAATCCAAAATCCACGGAGGAGGCAAAACGACACCACTGCAGGAAATAGCGTATATCAATTTATTATCCGCTTTCGTAAAAAATTTCATCAGAACCTGGGTTAAATGATGGATGCACTATTAGTAGTATGTTGAAACTTAAAAGTTTAGTTCGATAAAAAAAATTTTACAGTAATCCTTTTTATATATTTTTTATGTTTTTTTAAATTAAGGTATTATTAAAGAATGAGGGTATTAGTATATGCATAGGGTTAATAAACAATTGTTTCTCAACTTTAAGCAATATTGACAGTTGACTACAAAAAATATATTTCCCAACTTCCGGAAATGATTCTTCCCAACCTTTGTTTATTACTACTTACAATTTAAATAGTAGTGGTTGTTTTAAAATTCTGTTAAAGAATTGGAACATTCTTAAAGGTGACAGTAGAGTATTTTCAAGTGTGGGTGACCGCCCTGTTGTGGTTTACAGAAGGGGTAAGAATTTGAAAGCTTATTGTGAAACCAATAAAGTCAGTTTAATTGTAACTCAACTATGGTTGTGTATCTTGCTTTATGCCAGTCTTGTCCTGCCTTTTATGTAGGCAAGACTGAAAGGAGATTACATAACTGTATATATGAGCATTTATACACAATTAAGAAACTAAAACTTGAAAATGCATTAGCTAAACATGTTGCTCAGTTTCCTAACCACTTTTTCAAGTTTATTGTGATTGACCAAGTTAACACTAAATTACGTGAGGGACCAGCAGAACTCAGACTGGAAGAATTAGAATTAACCTGGCAAATTAGATTGAATGCTTATACTCAGCCTGGGTTAAATGATGGATGCACTATTAGTAGTATGTTGAAACTTAAAAGTTTAGTTCGATAAAAAATTTTTTACAGTAATCCTTTTTATATATTTTTTATGTTTTTTTTAAATTAAGGTATTATTAAAGAATTAGGGTATTAGTATATGCATAGGGTTAATAAACATAGACTTTGTATAGTCGTTTAATATATGTACATACATATACATTGTTGTTATTAATAGTTTTGACAATTGACTAGTTTGTAGTATTTAATGGTTCATACTGTGTGTTTAAATGGGTGTCATCTTTTGTTTCAAAGCATTTGATTGGTTAATTGTAAGCATTTTTTTGTATTTAACTGGTATATTTTATTGTGGTAATTGTCTGAAGAAGTTTGTGTTTTACATAAACGAAAAGCGCTTAACAACATTTTTATTGTTCGTGTCTTCCTTACTTCTTGCTCAGTGTTCTGTTTTATTATTATTTAACATTTGTCAACCAGGAAAGTCTGACTTGGAACAGAAGCCAATTTTACATTTGTTAACTAGGAAAGTCTGACTTGGAACAAAAGCCAATTTTCAGCAGAGGCCCAGGAAGAAACACTCCAGACACATGTCTTTGTAAGATGGGAGGACATGCAGACTCCACACAGAAGGCACCCCGGCCAAGAATCAAACCAGAAAATCTGTAGCTGTCAGGCAACAATGCTACCACTGCACCACTGACTGTGTAAGGACACAAAAACATAGAAACCACAGATTTTATGAGGAACAGAAGTGAAAAAATATGAGGCAAAAATCTGCAATTTTTTTACAAATGGTGGTGGGTAGGGAATTCAGGCCCCTGCCACCTGCACCCAAGGTACAGGATTCATGCCTGATTCTCTCTAGCCACCAGTATATAGTAACTGGGGCATACATACACACACAAACACACACACACACACACACACACACACACACACACACACACACACACACACACACACACACACACACCATTCTCAGTCCCATTCAAAGCTAACAGTAACACACAGTACCTGAATTCAGTGTATTCCCAGTCCCATTCAGTGGTCCCGTCCCTTGCAAGCTTGGTTTCAGTGTTCCAGTCTCCTCAGTCCCATCCCGAGCAAACTAATGGCTGGTTTCCCTTTCCCAGTGAAAAGACTCAACTGTTTTCCCCAGCAAGCTAATGGCTGATTTCCCTTTCCTCATGAGAAGGTTCAACTGTTTCCCTGTGAGAGTAGGCTCCAGCCTGCAGATGATGAAATCCAGAGTTCTTCTGGGCATCTTCAGGGCAGAGATGGCTTTCCCCCTATCTAGACTGCTGACACAGCAGTCTGGAGTTCTGTGAGTTCTAGGAACTCCAAGCACACATACGTGGAGTTCCGGGACTTCACAATTTGTTTTGTTTTGTTTCTTTCTACAGGTGGGGAGTTCCGGGACTTCGCAATTTGTTCTGTTTTCTTTCTTTCTACAGCTGGGGGGCTGCAGTCCTATAGCACATGCTGCCCCTGGTGTATACCATGTCTAACTCTGGTTACTGGGCTGTAAGTATCCAATACATGGTAATGCATTCATACACATAAGAGAAAGGCAGTAACGTGTGCATGACTGAACAGATACTTTCTGATACTCATGTGTGCTCTGCAGCAATGCTTTTGCAAATTATATATTAGTGCTTAGGCCATTGTCAAACAGACTTCAGAATTACATAGCCTAACTACATTGTTACATTTGGTATGGGTTTATAGTGACAGTGAACATTCATCGTGCATTATCATATCCCATTCATATTGTCAGTAACTGGTATTAATGTGGACATACTTTCATCTGAATATGAGGACACATAACTCAATCAAGTGTGTGTGTGTGTGTGTGTGTGTGTGTGTGTGTGTGTGTGTGTGTGTGTGTGTGTGTGTGTGTGGGTGTGTGTGTGTGTGCGTGCGTGTGTGTGTCTCATCTACATAACATCCTGAAAAAGAAGTACATGTCTGTCTCACTTCTGCAATATGCATTCATGACAACTTATTTCACCTAGATTGCCAGGATGTATTTATAAGTCCTTTTGCACACTTCCCAGACACATTTGTATCACTAATCCTGTCTTTACATCCAAGTCTCATTATCTGCAACACTATAATGATGTCATCCTCTATAAAGTGCACTTTGACACTGTAAAAATCAGACTTCTGCACTGGCACAAACATTAGGAAATGCGTGTTCCAGCTTTTACAACTAGATAGATAGGGAATCTATTCTCGCAGCAGTCAACTTGTGTGTCTGTGTCCATGTAGGAGTATGTTTGTACATATTCAGATTTGCATGAGTCCGTATACCTGGACAGTTGTTTGAACCTCACCTCAACCAATTGGTGGGTTTGCGATATATTATGGCCATTGTATGATGTTTTAAATCTGATCTTATTTGACTCCCCATCAGGAGAACCTTTTACATAGCCCCATGAACCCAGCATCCACTTTTTCTCTCTGTCCACACAACATCTTTTCTGTGGAACACTAAGGATTTCATCTCAAAGATGCATAAATGCACTGTGAAGCAGAGCCACACCATGACTCTATACAAGCCATCTCCAGAACACTGGATGTGTGATAACTAATTCACTCATGGGGTGGTGCACCATGTTGCATATGGCAGAGGCAGTCTGTAATTAAATCAGACACATACACATGTACCCCTACTGTCTTTCCTCACCTACATATAGTTATTTGGATTTAAATGGGATGATAATGGTTAGGATTGTATGGGCTCCTGGTCATTAGCCTTGTAATGTCATATGACCCTATGAACATTGCATATGATGGTGATGTTGTCATCCACATCTGCTACATTGAGGTGTAGATGTACTGTAGCCCTATAACAGTGTATTCCAATCTTGGAACTGAGCTACTGTATTGATGTCTGCTGCTGCCCTTTGGTTACATGTTCCTTTCATAACAGCTATAGTAAAATGCCTCCAGAGAACAAGGTACATCAGATGATGCTATGGATATCATAGCCTTACTAAGGCATGTGTTCTGATAGGGTCTGTATTATAACAATGAGTGATCAGATGATCGAACATTGTTATATCAACCCCTAAATCTCGAATACTCCAAACAGTGAACAACCAGAACAGCAATTTTTTTCCCAGGGAAAAAAAATCGCTGCCCCCCCCCCAAAAGAAACACTAAACACTAAATTATGTAGCGGGCTTTGCCCCCCACACCCTTCCTACCTAAATCTACCAACTCCAAGATCGCACTACAGTGGAGGAAAAGGCACAACCCGGACAGCCGACCCAGCAATTTCTTTCCCTGGTAAAAAATTTGCTGTTCTAGTCATTCACTATTTTACCGGTTCGACACTTAGTGTTCAACCTAACAGCGTTCGATCATCTGATCGTTCACTGAACTGAAGTAGACCCTTCTGATAGTGGAGTATATCCACATTCTACACAGTTCTCATTTAACCATCCTACTGACAGTTGCAGTATTTTGCATGTGTGCATGTGTATACCTGACATCTGGAAATGTTATCTGACATACAGCAATATTACTTCATAGTGATTACACAGGCATATATGCATGGGTTCATTGACATAGTGTAATGCTGTTATATATACAAACATATGCCATTTTGAGATTCACTTGCAACCTTGGCAAATTCATTGTATGCAGTATTGTGTTGCTATTCACAAAGATTAGACAAGTGTTCCTCAGCAGCACTGTGCAACTGTCAGCATTTGTATCATTAACTGTTCTGCATGAACCACTTCCATCTCAGTTGTAATGTGTCCATATATGGTGTCAGGGCACTCACCCACAAATTTGCAATGATAAACTATAGGTATATGATGTACAACTGATGTTTGTTTGTGTCTTTCGGCTTTTCCTGGTTAGGGGTCGCCACAGTGGAACTCTGGTCTGCTAATGATTGGCAGTTGATTTTTACATACCGGCTTGCCAGGCCTGACGCACAACCTTCAACGAAGGTACGCCCATTCAAGCATGTCTCCATGCAGAAGATGCTTAGCTGAGAATCGAACCGGACAGCGTCTTACTGTGAGGTGTCAACGCTACCGCAGCACCACCACCGCGGGTATGATGTACAACTGATGTAACGCCATGAAATAGGTAGAGCTATATGACAGTCTTAACAGTTCCACTGTGTTGCATGTGATTCATACCCAAGGTTTTATTTGGAGGTGAAGTACAGCTTATAGTCCAATTGTAGCATCGGTACAGCTATAGTGCGACTTTACTGCATCACAGACATACCACTACATCACATTGGTATGATGTATGAACACTTAGGGTCGTATGTCAAGATTTCATGGCAATATAACACTTTCACTGGCAATGTCAGCCAGACAGCGACTGTGTGGCACATGTGCTGAAGTTAGACATCAACTTATAGAGTGGGCTCCATGTATTGTTTGCTATGTGAACAATATTACATTGACAGCTTCCTCGATCATTGGCATTTGACTTTGCACTTCTGTAATTTCTGTGCACTCAGGCATAGTTGATGCATTTCTATCAGTTTCATATACTGCTGTACTAATTGTTATAACCAATACCCAACTGTGTGTAATGAGTGCACTCATAATATGTGCTGTTTGTATGTGTTGTTATTTGTATGGTCAATACCAGTGTAAGGCAGGGGTGTTTTAGTTAAGTGCATCACATTTGGCATAGTGAGCTCTCACACATTTGTTAGTCCATACAGAACTATTCTCTGTGGTGCATACCCATTGGGACTTGACAGTCAGACTTTCCTTCAAGGAGTTCTGCTAGATACTTGTGCGATATGTCTTTCTGTGTTGCACCGAATAAATACATAGTTCAGTGACAAAACTGACGTCATGTGTTTGATTCTTGCAAGTGAGGGATTGTGGCTTATGTGCCATGTAAACCTCTAAACCGGCCTGGATTGCCTCGATTTCAAATCCAGGTTTAACACTGTCCCTATTAACCCCTCCAATATGTGGTCACTTTTGGTGAAAAGGTGGTCAGTTCCGCTTGTAAAATACTGACAATCATTACAGTTATACATATCTGCTCCAACAGAACATGTTTAATAAGTTACAACTGAATATTTTGTCAGTTCCACAGATTAATGGTTGTGGTATTTTTAAAGTGTCTATGACTGCCCCTATTTCTTTCTGCATTTGTCTTGGTGTATGTTGCTATGTGCCCATGATTGGTTGAGGGCTATGGTGACTTTCATTCATATTGAGCAAGTCATTTTGCAGATCTTCAGAGTATGCACATACACCCATAAATATACCATCCTTTCCAAGTTTTCTCTCCAGTGAGTATGTCAGTGTTCTGTGTACCACAACCATTAACCTCCTTTGGCATGTAACCTTGTGTGACCATCATATATATATGCTATCATGTGTTAACATCATAATTTACTTGTTCAGGAGGTGTAAACAGCAGTATGTACTCTGCTATCTACATATGTGCCTAATGTTATGCTACTGACTTGTCTTGGAAGTGTAGATAAATTGACATATCATATACTGGGGACATTTTCATACTTACCATGCCCTCTTCCTCTTTATTCATTCTTAACATTCATGTCTGTGCACATTTTAGTCAGCACATTTGCCCTGCCAGTGTACCTTTCCTTGTATTTGCTCTTGTTATTTACATCCTCCATTATTTTGTTCTGCAAATAATTATTTGAGTGTACTTTGCACTCAGTAAACTTTACTGTTATTGCTGCTGTTATAGCAGTATTTTCAACACTGGCAGCAAATGTGGCTGTTTGCACAATCTCATGGAGATGGTTTGTCATAGTCAAACTCAAATGTTTTTTTCTGTCTGTTCTTGTGTTACTCTGCATGGTTTCCTGGCTGGCAGCGCTGTTCATAGGTTCATAGGTTCACAGGTGTGTACTAGGCTAATGGCCCTGGAGCCTTTACAAGCCTAGCCCCAACAAATTGCTCAGGCACTCTGCATCTGATGTTAGTTCACAGTGCCCCTATCCAGTGGGGCAACTGGAGTGATCCCTGGGGTGAACTTTCTGTTACTCATCCACTCGTCAAGATTTCTCTTGAATAGGGCCAGTGAGGTGCTCTGCTTGTCATGATTGGGAAGCTTATTCCAGAGTATGGGTAGTTTGTCCCTCCAGCATTTTCTGTTAATTGTGGTAATGAGGTTGTGATCTCTGCAGCATGTGGCATGGGGTGAATGGGATTTCTTTAGGTGTAGCATTTCAAGTAGGGCCGGGTTGGACATGGCTTTGTAAGTCAAGCAGAGGTCAAATCTAAGTAGAAGATAGAGACAGAGAACAGCTGATGTTTCTTGAGGTTGTCCATGTAGGACATGTGTTTAAGGCCTAGGATCTTTTTTATCAGGTACTTTTGTGGCCTCTCCAGCTGCTGTAGGTGTCTAGTTAGGTACATGCCAAATGGGGCATTATATTCAATGACTGGTCTAATGAGGGATGAGTAGAGTGGGATGATGACCTCTTTCTTCCTGGATGCGAAACCTTTGGTTATAAGATGTGTCACATAGAAGGACTTTCTGACCACAGTGGCAATGTGGTTGTCGAAGGTGAGGTAGTTGTCAATGTGGGTGCCCAGATCTCTTATGGCCCCTTCAGTGTTCAGTGGGCTCCCATCAATGTGTTAATTCATGGGAAAAGAGTTTTTTCCATAGGGAATGGTAATGCATTTTCTGGCATTAAGCTTCAGGCCATGTTTCCAACACCAGTCATTGGTCCCAGAGATGCCCTTTTGTAGGATGTCTGCATCAAATGGGGAGTTGATAATGACTCCTAGCTTGTAGTCACCAGCGAACTTGGTCAGCCAGAGTCCTTCTGTGTTGGCCTGGACTTCTGAGAAGTAGATGCCAAATAGGAGAGGGCCCAGGACCAAGCCCTGTGGTGCTGACCATGAAACCTTGCTGGTATTCATCCAAGTGCAGTAAGCAGCATGAATATTTGATTAGCACTGCTGCTTATTACGCTAACACATAAACTTTGTGTATTCTTCACACAAAGCCTACTTGGAGTTTATTGTATACCCAGGTTTCCCTGGAAGTATCTGGGTGTATGTGTGTACACTTGCACTGACTTATTTATGCATGGAGTCACAGACATAAAACTTTATGGTTAAATATATGTGCACACATAGAGGACCACATACATAGGGGACCACATAAATATGGCTAGTGAGAATAGCTTGCGTGAGAATTCAATTGTTATCTACAACTTATTAGTCTATGTGCAATGTTGTTCACAACCAGCCACTGCAGAATAATCACTTAAACACTGTACAGCAGTCAATACCTACATTGGTAGTAACAGGCTTAGCTAGTTTGAATTTTATTTGTCAGTCTTGTGCATAGCATCTACAGTTTACAAGTCAACAATTTTTCACTTAACTAGCCCCTCCCCACTAGTTACTACAGTATATACATGCCAAAATATATGAACAGTTTCCCACCATTTTTCCAGCCAGCCTGATTAACATGGGCATCCTGTGGCAATGTAGCAATTGCCTCATGTATACCGACAACCAGTTACTCCTAAAATAAACAAATACAACTTGCGATAGATTAATCTCTACTATGAATTTGGAATCAGTTCTCTCACATAATAAATCGAATATCAAACAGGCTGTCAGCACATACACTTCGCCTCTTGCACATAACAAGCTCATAACACATAAACCCACATATGGGGAGGTACTCACTTGAAGACTACCTAAAGATCAGAGACCTCACAAACCCAAAACTACTGCACATACTCAGTGGCAGCTGGTGACTTCAAATCAAAGGGGGGAGCTGCAGTAGACAGCTGAGTGGGCGGGGCCAGTTGGAAGGGGTGTGTTCAACAAGAAAGGGGTGGAGCTATGCTAAAAAACGCAAAAAATCAGGACTTTAATATAATACGCTGCCCTGGGTGCCACTGCCAAACAGTCATTATGACAGTCCAATCAAGACAAATGAAGTGTAGAAGAAAAAAATTATTTCAATACGTTGGCTACATGACAGCTTACTTAATATCCTAGATGGAAACAAAAAGGTTACAAGGCATGAAAAAATAAATTATTTTTAAATACATTACTGGAATGACAGTCAAAATCAAGTATAAAAAACAAAATGTTTCTTATCAAAAAAGACCTGCTGCCTGACAATAACTATCTACTTGTTTCATGGGGAAAATGTGATCAAAGTAAAAAATGAGCAACAAACAAACAAGCTCAAGATAAATCGCTTAAAGGATTGGATTACTGCACAGGTTATAGACCGCACATGATAGATTGGCATTCTGTTTAGTTTACGGGTAAAGCCTGCAAAGATGGCTGCAAGTCTCCAAGAAATGTAATGAGCTTCTGAAAATACTGTAATCCTGCCCTTTATTACAAATACTGTCATATTCATTTTAATACCCAAGGCTTATACGCTATCTAGTTATGTAAATATTCTCTGCATGGCAACAACAAAAAGGCTTTCAATGTTGGTAATTCTTTAACATTATGCTTATTAAAGCTTACTTGCATCTTACAGTCTCAGACAAGCTTATCTGATGGTCATTAAGGCATTGTTACTTAAACACAGAGCAACAGCCATTGATGTGCATTTTCTAAATAAGAAGAAGCATAAATCAACAGTATAAAATTTGACAGAAAACCAGAACATTCTGCAAAATCAAGGACAGATAAAAAGCCACTGAAGTACTTGTGTCTACCTTGGATGGGGGGATACTCTGCACACTTACTCTGCATAAATGCACCTTGCCTTGCTTGGACACATCCAGAGTAACTACATAGGGGAGTGGGGTGCAACAAGTATGTCACAATTTGAAACGTCTCTGGCTGATGGTGATGGTCCTGACACATTTGTCATACCTCTCAACCTCAGAGCAAGAAATATGGATAAAGGCATAAACAGAAGTGGGCATAGGTCCCTCAAAAGGACACTTTTTAAATATTGCTCTTCTGAACTTAAAAATGTTAATAGAATAGTATGTCTTGCATTAGTATGAGTTTTGAAGGGTATGAAGTCTGAAACTCAATGCATGTCATTATTTAGTGACTTCATTCCTAAATGATTTGCCAGAAAACCACAAATTTTATGAGGAACAAACTAAAAATAAGAAGCAGAAATCTATTCATTCTGCAAAAATATAGAAAGTTGAGTCGTATAGTTCAGCCAGGGCTGTCTAAGTTTGCTGCCCTTCCCACCTCATAAAATCATGATGGAATGCCCCCCCCCCCATTGCAGCTATTCCAATATCCCATTACTTGGCTATTTCACCCCATTTGTCATAAACACTATAATGTGCAAACTGCTTTACTTCTATGATGATTTGGATTTCATTTAAAAGTTTTATTTTACATTTTACAGCAAAAACACTAACATTAATAGACATCTGCTAAACAAAGCAATGCAGTTTCACAATGAAAATAGACTTAGCATTAAAATGTATCTGCCCTTGAAACTCACATTAATTTAAACAGCATTGAAACCCACATTCAAAGAAAATACATCTGGCCAGTGGTAGATAAAGATTATCTTTTGGCTGTTTTCAAATCATAGGTCCCTTGCACAGGAAACCTATATGTGTTCTTTGATACACCTTCCAAATAGTATTAAATTATATTCCTTGTATAATACAGTGCAGTTGTTACAGAGCTTTTAAATCTATTATTTTGAACATTTGTTCCAGTAAACAATGAAACAAAATGCATGCACCATTAATGACAAAACTGCCCAATTGATAACATTGCTATCATAAAAGTCTACTCAAAACTTTGCAATCCACCAGTGTCAGTAAATATGCACAGTCTCTGCAGAAGTAAAAGTCATTTAAATAATTCCACATTAAAGAGATCTCTAACTAAATTAAGAGGTTGCTGCCAGAAAACAACTTTACATTTCATTGTTTCATCTACAAATAAAGTGCCTGTTGCCCTTGAGGAATAAATTGCCTATGTTACAATAAAAAATAAGCTAGTAATATTGCAATATGGAATGGATGGCAAACTAATAACAGGTTCATCATTACTAGGTATCTCCACCAAAGAGAACATTCTCAGGACTGCAGCATCTACCCCTTTTAAAAGTACAACATAGTAGAATAGCAGCAATGCAGCTATATATTGTAGAAGTAGACCCCACAGCCTTCTGCTTCAAAAGCAAGTGCACTACCTGTTGTTCTATTAACAATGCAAGCAGATTTAGCATAAGCAGCACTAAACTTCTCTTCAAGCTCTCAGTTCCTTGTAAAATCCACTCAACACTCAACTGTATCTGTCAACTTTGAAGCACAAGAAATCTGGTAAAAGACAAAATTTATTGTGGGGGGGGGGGGCAAAAGCCCAAAAACTAGGGACATATTTTAAACATTGCTTGCATAATCTTGGAAAGTTGCTAGAATAAAATGTTGCATTACCACCATGCATTTCACTGCCAAAACTTGAACCCAGGTGTCAGGACCCTGTGTACTACAGTCAGAGCAACATACCACTATACCAAATCAGCTGTTTCTTGAAAGACAGACTGAAACTTAAATGGCTATCATTTAGTGAATTAAGTTCTCACAACAGCTTTTAACCTCTTAGCACAAAACACATAGACAAAGACAATAATGTGGGAATACAGCCCCCAAACATATTCAGTGAATTCAGTTCTCACCATAGCTGTCAACTTCTTAGCACAAAAAACCTGGACAAAGCCACTATACAGCCGCAAAAATAGGAACACCTTTTCAAATTTTGATCATATAAACAGAAAATTGCTAGAATAAAGGGTTTTGTGTTACCATGTACTTTATGAAGAATATGAAGTCTGAAATTCAAATGTCTGTCATTATTTAGTGAATTTGAAATCCTGAAAACCACAGACATTATAAGGAACAGAACAAAATTTCACAAGTGGTGGTGGGTAAGGAAGCTAAGTTGTAGCTACCTGCATCTCAAGGCTCAAGGTTTGAGTCTAGCTCCTGAGTTCTCTCTAGCCACCAGCTATATGTAACTGGGGCACACACACACACACACACACACACACACACACACACACACACACACACACACACACACACACACACACGTATTCATGGTGGGTATCTTAGTGCTTGCAGAATGGCACTATCTGACTCAGCATTTTTCCCTGTGATATCATACAGCAAACTCTCTGTGCCCCTTTCTTGTATATTTCAACATAATTTACAACAGCTAGTCTGCTATGATGCTCTGACATGTAGGCATTTCAGTTCTAAAAAGATTTTGAGGTAAAAGTGAAAAAAAACTACTGCAGAAGCAGAAAAACACTGATGTAAAGACTATATAAAGGGAAAAACATAATGCAGTGGCCACTACAGTTTGCCAGTTTTGTGTCCATCTGCAGTTTGCATTTATCTATGATTACAACTTATTCAGCAGTATTGTGCTGACAGCAATAATGTATATCTCTCTTCACTATCCAAATGTACTCAGCATAAGACTAATATGCGACGTGCTGCCTGAAATGCACTGTCTTACTGTTTGTACAAGACTACTTTGAACTCAAATCATTCTCTTGTGCAATTCATTTCTAATTTTCTCTCTGGATCAGGAATGATATGCAGAGAAAAAAAATCACTGCAAAGGACTGACACCAGAAGATCATTCATTGATATAAGTTTTTATCAGCAACAGCGAGTAATGTCAAGTAAATCATCATAATAACTAGTTAGTACATTGTCTGAGGCATTTTATGCTCAAATTATTGTATTATCAAGACATATAAGATCACCGAGACATTCCCCAGCATACATAAGGTATTCATATTCTTATTCATATCTTTAGGGACTATGGTTCATAGTGTAGATTGAGAGACGTTTGCCAGACCCAGGGGCATACTTCATTGAGCTTAAGAAATAATATAATAATCATGATTACAGTCAGTGACTTTGAAAGCTGACAGCTCTCGGCTGGTGGAATTTTCTAGCACTATGTCCACAAAAAGTGTATAGACTTGTCTTATTGTTTTTGATGAAGAGTATAAACCATATTTAAAATGAAGTCTGTCGTGAATGTCCAGACTGCTGTCAGAGATCCAAATGTTTGTTGCGAAGAATGGAGTTTAAGACTAACTACAGCATCCTAGTATGGCAGTTCATTAAGGACATAAATGAAAATGTTTGAAGACTACTTAAGCAAATATGGTTTAATTCATATTTAGTGAGATGTGCTCTCCACACCATCAGATACAAGTATGCTTTTTTAGTGGACATGGGATTTGGACAATAACTTACATAAATGCATGGAAAAAGTACATGTTTCATAGAGAGACAGGTTGAGAGAAAGAGGGACAGAGAGAGAAACAGTGTAAGAAGGGTATGCAACATAGTGAAAAGAATGTGTAAATAGTAAAACGTGCAAGGCATAATGGACTGATTATATCATATATGCAACCATACTTTGTGTTTATCTGTCTATTTACCCATTTATCTATTTATTCATCAGTACAAATATCCATCCATCTTTACAGAGCTGTAACTAGGGGATGGGTAAGGGGGGCCGCTACCCCAGTGGAAATGGTTATGCAGTGCGATTGTCAGGTGCCAGTAGTGCAGAAATATAGTACTGGCATTGCCTTATAAAGCCATGAAAATAATGTGGCTTCATACCTGAATACAAACAGTGTATTTGCAGTCATTTCTGAAATGCTGAAGTGCTTATCGTGTTGCAGTTTAACTGCAGCAAGCTGCTCAATACAGATGAACAGAAGAGCTTTTTTAGATTTTTGAATTAGGCCTTTCTTTCTTTCTTTACTTTTTGCTCATCAACTGTGAGTCAAGGGGGCAGCAGTTTAGGGAATAGATAAGGTTGCTAGGTTGTCTAGCAGCAGTTCTGAATCCATCCATCCATCCATACATAACACTCAACATATCTAGAGATGGGCCGTAGCCTGTCAAAAAATAGTATAAAGCAGGAATCATTTTGGTAAATGACTCAAGTTCATCTTTCAGACACACACATACTCACTCTCTCACTCACTCTACCATATAGGGAGAGTTTTGAACATAAGCACTTTATCTGTGTGAATTTCTGACCATGGCAATGCAATATTTGTTTACAGACCGAGTCTGATATCATCTATCTAGACACAGTGCAGATTTCATTTTTCATTGCTGCGTTCCAGTACTGCAAAAAAAAAAAAAAATACATTGACATCTGTTCTGTACAGAGTCCGGCACCTACCTCAGTTTAATAACTTTTTTTTTACTTCACTTATAGGGACTGTGTCCATCTTGTGCATCTTCTTTCTTCCTCTCTCTCTGTGATTCTGAGCTGCTTGTAAGCAAGCCACTAAGGCAAAGGGCAGAAGCAAGCCAAAAAAAAAAAAACAAAGAAAAGGGAATTTTCTTCGAAACTATCTAAATTTAGTTTCACCAACGATAGTCCGACTCTGTAACAGTAGCACAAGTACTGTGCTTAGTTAGTGTGCTACAGGATACTACTGATTGTCTCTCGCTCTCTTTTTTGAGAAGGGAGCAAGAACCAATCAGTAGCAATCCAGCTGTTCACATCACCATATGTGATTGTGGACCCCCTGCTACTTACTGTGCGATTAAAAACTGCATAGATGTCTGGGCATCACACTGATGCCTTCTCTCATATCTAGATTGCCTGTAAAGCAGTCTGACAGAAACGGTCATTCGCTAAATTAAATAAATAAATTAATTAAACAAAACCCGGAACTCGATGAGCATGTGCAGTTCGAGTTCCGGGACTTTGTGAGTCGGTCGGACTCAACAAACAAAATATTTTACATGTTTTTTTTTTTTTTTCAAATACAAATGTGAATCTTTTTGCTGGGAGGGCTTCAGTCCGGCAGTCTGATAGCATGAGCTGCCCCTGCACACACTGCAGACCCAATAAAATCCACTACACATAATAATACACACAACAGTGTCTCAGCCATTAAGCCCTTAAGGCAAAACATCTCAAAATCAAATATCTTGGTCATAGATGACTCCACAGTGAGACACACAGATGTCCCCCTCACCAGGCTGGACAAGGAGAATGTCATAGTAAGCTGCCTGTCAGTTGCCAGTATCCATCAGATCATGCACGCACTCAAGTCTCACAACATCAAGTACCATTATAACTTTGTCATTGTCCATGTTGGAGTGAATGACTTGAGATGTCCCTCACTGGACTATATGAAGAGATACATGACTGAGCTCTCAGATTATGTATCCCAGGCAGGTATGTACCTAGCCCTAAGCAGCATTCTACCTTAACCCAGGATGATGCCTCAATATAAACAAAAAATGATTGACTTCAACAATTGGCTTAGCTTCTGGTGTCAGTCAAGAGATATCCAATATTTGTCAGCCTTGGAAGATATGGTCGACAGACCACGCTGTTTTGCCAGAGATAGTCTTCATCTGTCACCTCTTGGATTTCATTTACTGACAAAGGTATTTGCCTCACCTATTGTGCCTTTTTTTAGGCAATGTTATAACAACAAAATTCTTGACATAAAAAAAAATCCACTAGAGACAAACTACTTAATGCTAGGAGGAGACTAAACTGGAAATTGCACTCACTGGAAGCATGCCTTATCCTTGGATGATGCTGATGTCTATGCAGCCACAGAGACATGGTTCAAGGCCACAGAGAGCATCCAAACCATGCAAGGCTACAATGTCTTCCACAAATTCAGACCTCAAAATGAGCATTAAAGAACCAAAGGTGGAGGTGTATCCATCTTCATTAAAGAGAACTACACCTCAAGACTGGTCAAACAGTATGAATCCCTACAGCTACTCCAAGTACAAGTAACTGTAGGTAAAACCCGATTCCATATTATTGTTATCTATAGGTCCCTAACCATGAACCATGAGAACCACGTTTTCTACCTGGGCCTACTTAAATCACTCACTATACAGCCAAACACCTTGGTCATGGGTGATTTCAACTATCCTTCCATCGAATGGGAATCAAATATGAGCACAAACACTCTTTTCCTAAGGTTCCTGGTCTTTGTTAATTCAAATAATCTGGAACAGATAGTCTGCACCTCCACAAGGGGCTTGAATGTCATAGACTTAGTACTCACCAACATATTGGGTCCCTGCACTACCCCCTGTGTGTTGCCTCATAAATCAGTATCATTCAAAGTAATGATCATTCCTGATCCCCCTCAAGACTAAAAAGAATGAAAATTTCTCCAAAGCAAACTATAGCATAAATAGTTTCAACCCCCCTGCTACCACTGTCAGCAATGACTCTTATACAGAGGTGTACACAATTGCCCTGTATAAACACCTATACAAGTGTATAGACTTGGCTGTACCTGAATCTATCAAAACAAAGTCTTGACAAAAAAAAAAATAAGCCATCCTGGTGGACATCAAGCACAAATAGGTTATACAGCAAGAGGAAGAAATTGATGTCAAAGAACAAGAGGGAGCTGACTCAACAGAGGAAGGACACCCTCCACAACTTGAATAAGCAAATCAGATATCTTGTAAAGTCCTCTAAAGCCAATTTTGAAGCTAAACTAGCATCTCTAGCTAAGGATAATCACAAGGCATTCTTTAGCTATGTCAGAAATTTAAAAAGGAAGGCCCAGCTTTGTGGCAAACTAGTGGTGGATGGTGCCATTCATACTGACCCTGAGGACATTGCCAACCTGTTAGCAGACAGATTTTGTGCAGACTTCACCCCTCTGTCTCCACCCGATATACCCCAAAGCATACCTGTCACCAGTCCTCTACCTAGTATCTCCAAAGAGCATTTCATAACTGCACTCTCCATGGCCAAAATACAGCCTCTATGGGACCAGATAGCATCCCAGGCTGCCTAATAAATGGTCTTAAACAGGACCTAGTGGAATCACCTGGTACTCTCTTCAACAATAGTCTAAGTGCTGGCTTTGTCCCATCAGAGTTGGAAACAGCAGTAGAAATTCCCTTGCACAAAGGGAGTCCATCATCTGACTCTGGGGACTATAGACCCATAAGTCTAATCAGCCTTATCTCCAAGACAATGGAGAGAATCATCATGGTCCTTATCAACAAAGACATAGGTGACCTTCAAACTCTTGACCTGACCCAATTTGCCTTCATTAAGGATAGATCATGCTTATTAAACCTGGAGGACTTCTTTGAGAATGTCACTAAAGTCACGGATGAAGGCAAAACAGTACATACAGCCTATCTTGACTTAGCCAAGGCTTTTGTCACAATCGTACACTCAGGCATCATTGAGAAACTCACCCAGCTGTGAATAAACCCATATGTCACCACACAGGTAGCCAACTGGCTCACAGACAGAAAGCATACAGTCAAAGTTCAGGATTCCACCTCTATCAGCAGACCAGTTACCATTGGTGTACCACAATGATTTGTGTTGGGCTCCCTACTATTTGGAATATATTTCTCAGAAGTCCAGGCAAAAATAGATGGCCTGTGACTTACCAAGTTCGCCAATGACTGCAAACTGGGTGCAATCATTGAGTCCCCCAATGATACTGACATACTACAAAAAGGGCTTACATAGACAAATGATTGATGCCAAAGTCACAGACTTAAACTAAATGCAAAAAAATGCATTATCATCCCTTTTGGCAAAAAGAAAGTCTCTGCAAATTACAATCTTAACAATACATCCCTTAGCTAAAGCCCTGTGGCGAGAAATTTGGGAGCACAGGTTGATAGCAGGCATAACTTCGATCACCATGTGTCTACAGTGGTAAGGAAGGCCTTCTATTTTGCACATCTCATAAGTAGGGCATTGCATCCAGAGCTAAGGATGTCATAACTCCCATGTACTCATTCCTCATCAGACTACTAATAGAGTACAATGCAGGGACGTCAGAGGTTTCCCACCAAGAAAATTCAGAGCCTTCAACACATGACCTACATGGACAGACTGAAGGCCATGTCACTATACTCTGTATCTTATAAGCTGCTGAGAAGCAACTTGTGCCTGGCCTACAAAGCAGTCTCAGACCATGCCTTAATGGAAATGCTGCACATATGAAGTCAAATAGGACAAGATTCACTCACTCTAGGGATCTTAACCTAGCCTGCGATATTAACACTACATGCTGGAAAGACAGCTATGTCTCCCAGAGAATGCCATTCCTCTGGAGCAAATTCCAAATTTACATAAAACAGAGCTCTTCAATGGCCCTATTTAGGGGTAATTTAGACAACTGAAGGGGAGACCGTAAATTTACCCTGGGGGTCTCATCTATGTCCCCCTGGGATAAGGGCAGTTGGTGTTCATACACTCATGCTGCAAATATAGACCATACAACCTGGTTAATAAGGTAACAAGGGTATAACATGGCTAGACTTATAAAGGCCCTAGTGCCAGTAACCTATTAACTCTCTATGGGTTGGATGATGTATGTGTTGTGTTGTGTATGGTGTGTTTATGTGTGTGACTTTGTGTTTCGCGGTTTTGGGGTTTCGGGATTTGGATTTTGAACGTTCGACTTTATGGTCTCGAAATACTGAAATTCGAGATTATAAAGTGAATCCATATACACACACACTCACACATATATATATATATATATATATATATATATATATATATATATATATACAGACACACACACACACACACACACACACACACACACACACACACACACACACACACACATATCTCCTCTAAATTTAATTTTTCGTATGTTATCATATCCCTACATGTTTTCACAACCTGATTTATCTTCCTTGCGTATTTGTTAGATTCCCATGCATATTTCATATTCTGTACAACTTCTCTCCATATCTATCATCACAAAGCAGACATATCCCACAGAGTATTAGGGTAACATCTAACATGTAACAGCTTTAACTGTTGATTCTTTAAAATATTCCTATGTCTGAGTTCCTTTCCAAAGCAATACACACATTTTCCATACCAACAACTGCAACATCCATTCCTTTTTGTACCTTACCTAAAAATCTAGTTATCGCCTAAAGATATCATAATAGTGTTTTTCACTTGACACAATTTCTGCATCCTTAAATGTCCAATTTTACTCTTTATTGGTATGATATTTATTGCATTAACATTCAAGCTATCTTTTCACCTTCTTTGCAAGTTCATTTTAATGCAACAAAATTGTTCTTTTATTAATCTGTTGCCAGTAGTATGTCAGTTCCACCTGCTCCTACTCACTTTCATCTTGGCTTAAAAAGTTCATACATATTTTATTTCTGCATATTATATTGGTTCTCTGTACTTTCCTTATTATATTCTACAGTTTCCTTTTCATTCTCTATTTAATTCTGTTCCATCTCATCCAACTCATTTATACAATTTTTATAAAAATCAGCAGTCTCTTGTGCAATACTTGCCCTACCCCACATGTGTTTCATTGGGGTTCTGGCAGGTTTGGTTATAATTCAGTTAGACCAAAAGTGCCCCAGTACATTTTCTGCAAGTCATCTTAGCGTATTTATTTGGATACCCAGTTTCTCCAAACTGTGTACATCTGATTAGTGAAAACATGTACCAAATGATCACTAGCACCATGTAAACACGGGTCTATGTCAGAACAACGAAAAATCTAAATATCGAATGCTCACATGAGCGAATAATCAGGAACTCAAAATTGCTATTGTGGGGGGGGTGTGCCCCAACACCCCCACTAAATATATATTCCCACCCCTTGATCGCACTACAGTGAGAAAATGGTAAATATTCTGATCTTCACTGTACTGTGATCCCAAAAAAATCAACATCGACTTCCTGATTATTTGCTCATGTGAGCGGTCAACATTTTGAGTTTATGGCATTCTAAAGTAGACCCTGTAAAAACATGTTTTTGGTTTCCCCTAACATTTGGTAATCTCCTTTTTTCCATTTAGCAAAATGAAGCTAGACAGATGTTGCTTTCAGCCATCTATTACATCCTAATTAACCCAAGCATCCTATATCCAATCCCATGAATTTCTCTTATCAGTCCTTTTTATAACTTTAAAAACTGTCATTTCAAGCTCTCCATTTCTTGTAGTCACCCATGTGGTCCTTTATTGCACCTCATTTTTTCCCTGAGAAAAGCAATATCTCCAGTGACTATGTAACCCTTCAATGGCTCAAAACAAGGATTTTATGTCAAACAAAGTCAAATATGTTTCTGCTAGTGCAAATAGTCTTAATTGCTAAGAATTAGAGCTCTTATAACTCGGACAGAAAAGACAAGTGACACCTCTAGAAAATTCTAAACAACATACATATTAATAGAATCTATATTTCTGCTTTGAATTCGCACTACAGGTCCCTTTCTTTCTCTTTTTACACTCTAATACATTATATTATCCTTTCTCTCTCCAGCAACAGCAGTTGCTTATGTTTTATTTATTTTTTCCTCTCCTTCTCTGACTTACCTCCTACACTGCAGCAGTTACTAACTTCCTGGATCATGTCTTCTGTTTGTGCATTTGAGAATACGTCCAACTGTCCAACAGCACACACAGTATCTGGCTCCTCACTTATATCAGTCATTGTAATAGGCAATCATTTCTCCAGTGTCTCTAACCAAGATAAAGTCAGTTCATCGTTTGACTCTTCTTCATCCATCATTTCCCATAAAACAACATTCTATAGACCACTTACCTGAAGAAAAATTGTTTCAAACTGCAGAAATTCAATCTTTTCAGTATTTGTAATATCCACAATTGAATCAAAACATATGGAATTTCCACTTTCAGAATGTTTTCATCTCCTGTATGTATGTATCTTCCAACAGTTCACTCTCTTCCTCCATCATAGTTTCATAGGCATTTACTAGGCTAATGGCCACAAGGGCCTTTTTAAGCCCAGCCATGCATCCCAAATATCTGACTAGTTCTGGCACCCTTGATAAGTGTAAGCAGGGTCTTGAGAGATAAATTATTTACAGGCTGCCTGTGTTCATTAGAGACAAAGTAGCCAAATGAGGAATGAATTTCCTATTCCCCACCCAATCGTCCAAGTTACACATGAATTTGGTTAGGGAGTGGGATACATAATTGTTTCTCCAGCAGGTCTTATTTATACCACAGGCAAGGTTTAAGTCTTTAGAGCATGTAGTTCTGGTGTTGATTATTTTATGGATATGCAGGAGGTCCATCAGAATGGGGTCTGAAAATGCCCTCTATGCCAGGAATATATCTCCCCTCAACAGCATGTAGGAGACAGAATACAGGGATAGGGCCTTGAGTTGGATTGCACAGGACATGTTACTTAAGCCCTGTATTATTTTAGTAAGGAGCCTCTGTGGACATTCCAATTGTTGGACATGCCTGGTTAAGTACATACCAAAGGGGGAACTGTACTCAATGATAGGTCTGATGGATGCCAAATACAGTGGGACAATGACCTCCTTTGACCTAGATGCCATATCTTTGTTTATAATTTGTGCAACACAGAATGCTTTTCTCACTACTGTAGATGTGTAATGGTCAAAGGCTAGATTACTGTCTATGTGCATCCCCAAGTCCCTGACTACTGGATCACCTCTAAGGGGTGTGTTGTCAATATGACAGTTACCAGGGGTGTATGACTTCCAGAAGGATACTATCATGCATTTTTTGGCTTTTAGTTTTAGTCCATGGCTTGACACCAGTTGTTTGTCTGTGTCAGCCCTTCCTGGAGAACATTTGTGTCAGTGTGGGATTCAATGATAGCTCCTAATTTGTAATCATCTGCAGATTTATTCAGCCAAAGGCAATTGACGTGGCCTTAACTTCAGAGAGGTAAATGCCAAAGAGGAATGGTCACAGGACCGATCCCTGAGGGACTTCACTTATGACTGGCCTCTTTGTAGAGGTGAACTTCCATGTCTAACTTCATGGGTCCTGTCTATGAGCCAGTTTGACTATCTGCCGGGTGACATAAAAGTCTGTACATAGCCTGCTGAGCTTGTCAACAATGCCTGAATGGGGTATTGTTTTAAATGCATTGGCCAGGTCAAGGTAGGAAGTGTGAACCCTTTTGCCCTCATCCATTGCTTTGCTGACTTTCTCAAAGAAGTCCATTAGGTTGAGTAGGCATTATTTACCCTTGATGAAACCAAACTGGGTTTTGTTCAATGTCTGGAGGTTACGTTATCATTATTGATAATGTTAAGGATAATTTTTTCCATGGCTTTGCATATGAGACTAGTGAGACTAATTGGTCTATAATTCCCAGGGTCTGTAGATGACCCACCTTTATGCAGAGGAATAACTGCTGCTGTTCTCCATTTATGTGGCATGAAGCCTGTTTGGAGGCTGCAATTAAATAGCAATTCCAGAGGGCCTGATAGGTCATTTTTCATGTTATTTCGAAGGCATCCTAGGATATTGTCTGGGTCCACTGATGCAGTGTTCTTGGCCTTAGACAGAGCATTAAAGACTTGCTCCATAGTGACAGTGGCGGGGGGTATATTTGATAGTAATTCCTGAGGGAAGGTTGAAGGGGAGAGAGGGGAAATTTGGAGATGAATGTGTCAGCCAATGGGTTGCTATACCTTCTGGCTCAGTGTAGCTGGCTCCATTTACAATTATTTCTGCACACAAATGTGTATTGCCTTTTAGTTTGCAGACATAGGTAAAGAATGGCTTGTGATTGCCCTAAGCCCAGGAGGCCAAATATACCTCAGATTTGGCTTTGGTAGACTGTATTTGTCTGCTGCATTGTTTGTTTAGTTTGATGGGAGTGCGTTCATCCTGCTGCTTGCTGTAGCTCCTAATTTTTGCCATGATTTCCTTGCTTCTGTTATGCAGCCTATTGATTTTGTGATTCCACCAGGGTGGCTTGTTTTTTTTTAGTTAGTTCTGTACTTCTACCTGCTGGTTACAGCTGCCTCAATGCAGCTATTAACATGCTTGTGTAGGGTTTCTGTGAATAGGTCTACACAAGCAGCAGTGTTCCTAGGGTTGGTGGGGGCTTGACATTTTGCCAGGTTATCATTTAATAGCCAGAAGTTAGCCTTAGAGCAGTTCCTGGATATTCCAGGGTTATCTGGGGGGTCTAGATTTTATTTTTACTTTAAAGGAGACCATTATGTGGTCTGACCTTACCAGGGAAGACATTTTACTAAGGATTGTGCAGCACTCTCCCATATTAGTGAGGACAAGATCTAGTATGGTTGCACCTCTGGTTGCTGCACTGTCAATCTGGTCCAGGGAGTTTATGTTTACAAAATCCAGGAATCTCTGTGCCTGTATGTCTGGTGTCATATAGGATGCCCCAGTTAATAGTGGGGTAATTAAAGTTGTCCGTGAATATGGTATTGGGTTAGATGGTGAGAGTTTCCAATAAGTTAAATACATTGTATTGGTTTCCTGTGTCACTGAGGAAGACCTATAGCTTGTAAGAAAGTGGTATTGGACTTTGCCTATGGTGAGTTGAACATGGAGAAACTCAAGTGCATTGTCCTGTCTGACCAGTCTTGAGGTATATTTATTTTTGATGTAAACTGAGACACCTTCACCTTTATTCCCTGTGTGTAGTAGCTGATAGAAATGTGTGGAAGGTCTTATAACATTGTACTGTTGGTGTGGTCTCCGTGGCTTTAAATCATGTCTCACTGACCACACAGATGTCAACATTTTCTATGGTGAAGAGAACTTCTAGGCAGTGGAGTTTTTTGTTTAGACTCCTAGCTTCAAGTAGTAATACCTTTAGATTTTCTTGGTTTAGATTTGCTATGTTGGAAGTACTTTCAGTATGGCATTGACTAAAAAAGGCACTATGGGAGAAGACAATGTTTTAGCTAATATTCAAAAGCCTAGAGAGGTGAGGTGCAGACCACTGCTGGCAAAAGAAGAGTGGTTTGTTGACCATCTCCTTCCATGCTGACAAATATTGCACTCCCTGAGAATGATACCAGAAACTAGGCCAATTATTAAAGTCAGTCATCTTTTGTTCATAGTGTGGCATCATCCTTGGAGAAGATAAAATGCTGGTCAATGCTAGGCTCATACCAGCCTGGGACACATATTCCAAAAGCTCCATGATAACTCTCTTCATATAGTCTAGGGAGGTACATCTCAAGTCATTTAGACCCACATGGACTATGACTGAGTCATACTGGTACTTTTGGTCCAATGATCTGAGTGTGTGCATACTGCAGCAGATCTTAGCCGCTGATAAGCAACTAACAGTGACTTTCTCTTTAGTCAGCCTGGTGGGAGGGACATCAATGTGTTCTGCAATGGAGTCTCCAATGAACAGAATGTTGGATTGTGTGGTGGATTGCCTTATAGGCTTAGTGGTACAGGCTCCATGAGATGGGGCTGTATGTGTTGATGTGGGTGCTGTTTTGAAAGAGTAAATTTATGACTGCTGAGGGTATTTGTTATATGTGCTTCATCTAGAAGGTTTTGGAGTTTAAGAAAGTTACATTTAAGTGCCTCAGCATATGTGGGTCTATAGGTCTGGTATGAATTGTATGTGATGGGTGCAGAATGTGTACTACTAACAACCTTATTGATATTAGCAGTACTTTTATGTGAAAGCTTTGCTTCCAGTGACATTGTATAAATACATCTCTCATATGTGCCAGAAATTGTAGCTATTGGCTGTTTGAGCAGTTTTTTTTCCATCTCTTTAAACTTTCTGATTTGAAAGCTGCACTTGCGCCTTTTCCCGCCTTTCCTATAACTAGCCTAGTCCGGTTACAGAGTTGCTGTATTCAGGATTGTTAGTAAGCTTCTGAGCCCCCCAAACCTTTCTGTGTTGGAGGGAAGCCTTCTAGCTTATCAGTGGGATTGGTAAGCACTAGGTAGCCTATCCTCCATGGGACTAGTGAGTTTTGGCCCAGAAATTGTAGTTTATTTGGCCTTTTGTGCAGTTTTCCATCTCTTTCAACTTGCTGGCTTAAAGGCCTGCATTTGTACTTGTTCCCCACCTTTCCTGTAACTAGTCTAGTCCAGGTACAGATTTGCTGTATCCAGGACTCTTTGTAAGCTTCTGAGCCCCCCCAAGCCTTTCTGTATTGGCGGGAAGCCTTCTAGCTTATCAGTGGGAGTGGTAAGCATTAGGTAGCCTATCTACAAGAGGAGTGGTTCCTGGCCCAGAAATTGTAGTTATTGGCCATTTGGGCAGTTTTTTCTATCTCTTTCAACTTTCTGGTTTAAAAGCCGCACTTGCGCTTGTTTCCCACCTTTCCTGTAACTAGCCTAGTCCAGATACAGAGTTGCTGTATCCAGGACTCTTTGTAAGCTTCTGAGCCCCCCAAGCCTTTCTGTATTGGAGGGAAGCCTTCTAGCTTATCAGTGGGAGTGGTAAGCACTAGGTAGCCTGTCTACAAAGAGAAGAGTGGTTCTTGCCCCAGAAATTGTAGTTTATTGACCATTTGGGCAGTTTGTCCATCTCATAGGTTCATAGGTTCATAGGTTCATACTAAGCTATCTGCCCTAGGGCATTTATAAGCCTAGCCAGAGTGTGTGTGGCTTTCACCACCCCTTAGGATGAGAATACTATACCCATTAATTTGCTGTGCCTCTGTCCAGCAGTGATACAGAGATGATTCCTGGGGTAAACCTACGATCTCCCATCCACTCGTCAAGATTTCTCTTGAACAGAGTCAGTGAGGGGCTCTGCCTCACATGGACTGGGATTCTGTTCCATAGTGTAGGGAGTCTCTGGGTGATGAATCTGTCCCTCCAGCACGTCCTATTTATATCCGTGTTGAGGTTTAAGTCTCTTGCTCACGTGGCTCTGGTGGATTTGGATTTTTTGAGGTGGAGCATGTCCATTAATTCCGGGTTGGACATGGCCTTGTATGTCAGGCACAGATCACCTCTGAGCAGACGGTATGCGACTGAATAGAGCTGGAGTTTCTTCAGTCAGGCATCGTATGACATATGTTTGAGCCCCTTTATCCTTTTGGTGAGGAACTTTTGGGGTCTTTCCAACTGCTGCAGGTGTCGGGTAAGGTACATTCCGAATGGGGCATTGTACTCAATCATTGGTCTGATAAGTGAAGAGTACAGGGGTACAATGACCTCTCCTGATCTGGATGTGAATCCCTTCATGATCAGGTGGGCAGTGTAGAAGGTCTTCCTAACCACTTTGGCAATGTGAGTGTCAAAAGAGAGGTTACTGTCAACTTGGGTCCCCAGGTCCCTGATAACTTCTTCCGTGTTTAATGGATTACCACCTATGTGGTAATTAGGGGTTACCTTGTTTTTCCCAAAGGGTATGACTATACATTTTTGGCATTTAGCTTAAGGCCATGGCTCTGGCACCAGTTATCCATTTCTATGAGACCTTTCTGGAGGATGTCTGTGTCTGATGGAGTGTCAATTATGGTGCCCAGTTTGCAGTCATCTGCAAATTTTGTCAACCACAATCCCCCTATGTTTGCCTGCACTTCAGAAAAATAAATGCCGAACAAGAGGGGGCCCAGGACTGAGCCCTGTGGGACACCGCTCGTGACCGGCTTAGAGTCTGACATGGCACCAGCAACTCTAACCCTGTGTGTTCTGTCCTTGAGCCAGTGTGCATCCCATCTTGTGACATATGGGTTTACATCTAAGCTGGTGAGCTTTTCTATGATGCCCGAGTGGGGTATTGTGTCGAACGCTTTTGCTAGGTCAAGGTAGGCTGTGTGAACTGCCTTACCCTCATCAATGGCCTTAGTGACTGTTTCGAAAAAGTCGACCAAGTTCAAGAGGCAGGATCTGCCCTTGACAATGCCAAATTGGGTAGGATCCAGTGTCTGTAGGTCCCCAATGTCTTTATTTATGAGTTCCATTATGATCCTCTCCATAGCTTTGCAGACAAGGCTCGTCAAGCTTATGGGGCGGTAATTTCCACGGTCCGTAGAAGCACCGCCTTTGTGGAGTGGGACCACAGTTGCCGTGCGCCATTCTTTGGCACGATCCTGTAGTAAGGCTAAGATTAAACAGCAGCCTTATGTGTGTGGTTTAGTTCCTCATTGAGTTTGTGTAGCACACATCCGGGGACACTGTACGGTCCCATTGATGCTGTGTTTTTTGCTTTAGAGAGAGCAGCTCTCACCTGGGCATCTGAGATGTTTGGGAGGCTAGACTCTGGTGGGATAGATATTTCTCCTTTTTGGGGAGGAGGGGAAATTTGCACTGAACCTGTCTGCCAGTATGTTGGCAATGGCTGTGGGTTCAGTGATTTTTTTATCATTTTGGACTAATTCTGAGCATATCTGGGAGTTTCCACCCAGGTTTTTAACATAGCTAAAGAAGGCTTTATGATTGTCTTTTGTGTCATTAGCGATTTTTCTCTCAAAGTTGGCCTTGGATGATTTTATGAGTGATCGTTGTTTTTTGCTAGTATTGATCAGAGATGCCTTCCCATTTAAGGATTTTGCTCTGTCATGTAGTAGCTTTCTCCTCTTGTTGTAGAGTTTGTTTATGGCTGGAGTCCACCAGACCGGCCTGCCTTTGGTGGAAAGGGTCTTGATTTTATTAGGGATTGCTTGATCCATACATTCCTGGAGGTGCTCGTAGAAGGCATTTGTAAGGGTTTCAGCAGCGTGGGTTGTGGTTTCCACTGGCTCGGGCCCTTGAAGGATACGAGTCGAGTCTTAAGAAGTGTGAAGTTTGCTTTTGAGAAGTTCTTCACTGTGGTCTTTTTTCCTGGGGTGGGGGCGGGATGTGGATCTCCAGTGAGATTAATTTATGGTCTGATCTCACCAATGAGGGATATACTTCCGGTGTGGAGCATTTTGTCCCCATGTTTGTGATGATCAGGTCTAGTATATTTTCTCCTCTTGTGGGAATGGTGACTAGTTGTTCCATAGCATTTGAGTTTATGAACTCAAGGAACCTTTGGGCTAGGGTGTTGGGGCTTGAGTAATGTTCCCAGTCTATGTTTGGGTAGTTGAAGTCACCCAATATGATGGTGTTTGGAGAGACATTTATACTCTCCAGTGTCTTCAGGAAGGCTGTGTGGGTTTCCTGAGTTTGAGAAGGTGGTCTGTAGCATGTTACAAACTGTAGGGCAGTTTTACCTATGGTTAATTGCACCTGGATGGTCTCCGATGCTTCGTGCGTTGCCACTAACCTGGAGGTGTGGGTATCCTTTATGAATATGGATACTCCCCCTCCTTTTGTGGTTCGGTCCGGATTTTGGGGCCGGAACGCATGATATGAGGTATAACCTGATAGTGCTGGGGTGCTCTCAGGAGCCTTGAACCAGGTTTCAGTCACAGCACAAACATCGATGTTCTCCATACTGAGGAGGGCTTCGAGGGCGTGCATCTTGAGGTTTAGACTTCTGGCATTGAGCAGTATTACCCTTAGTTTTTCTCCATTTTTGTTTTTCATCTCTTTCAACTTTCTGGTTTAAAAGACCACATTTGCGCTTGTTTCCCATCTTTCCTGTAACTAACCTACTGGGTAGCACTAGAAAGCCTTAAAATGATACAAGCCTTCTAGCTTAGAAGAGAGACTTTGGAGTGATTAAGTATCAGTTTTCTGTACTTTCTTGCTGTACTTAACTGTTTTCCACCTAAACACAGATTTTTTCCAGCATTTATTGTGATTTAAAAGCTTGTTTTTTTTTTCACATATTGTACTTATTTGACTGCCTGCACTTTTAAAAAGTTGTTTTTTGTTTAAATAATTTAATTTTTGTAGGCTACACATTAAAGTGCAATAGCCTTTTCTGATCATTTGTAGTCGTTTAAAGCTGTTTTAAGTTCATTTTTTAAATGTTTTTGCCTTATCTTTTCAAAATAACAAAAAAAAAAAATCCTTGTTTCCTGCCTTTCTAAGCTAGTATAATCCAGTTTTCTGGCTAGTGCTGAATTCAGGGCTGTGATACTAGTTTCTGAGTTGCCCATACATTACTTGGATAGAAAGAAGTTTCTCTGTTCACCTGTGATAGAGGGGAGCTTTGAGCAGCCTATCTGTCCCTGGAGGAGTGGTTCCAGCCCAGAAGTTAGTAGTTTATTGTCCATTTTGGGATAATTCCTATCTCTTTCATTTTCCTACCTTAAAAAATGCGTTTGCACAGTTTTGTGCACTGGGTAGCTCCGGTTAGCTATGGTTAAATTATTCCCGGCTCCATTAAGTCTCCTCTTCAGTTTTTCCCTTGAAACTAGTCTATCTCTCAACCTAAGCACTCAAAAAACATCCTACAGTCCAGCACTTGCTCAGACCTAATAGCAAGCACTAATATACCCTGACACTTGATTGCCCAGAAGGGCAAGGCTCTTTATTAACCCCTCACTAACCAAGTGACTAAGCAGCTCACCGTACTATTCAGGCATGACCAAAGGGCAATTTCAAGTGCACTCTCCAGTCCAGCTGGTGAATCTTGGTATCCTGAGGCAATGTTACAATTGCCTCATGTACACAGACAACCCTCTCCTCCTACCTCAAAACACTAACATATGCAAGAGATGCAATTATACATCCAAACTGGAGGCTAAGCTGTCTCCACCCAAGACTGGAACAGACAGTCAAGAGGAGAATGTTAACACTTGCACCACACCTCCAGCCACACACAGACCTACTAAAACAGCACTGGCAAAAAATACACATAAATACACAAAATCATATTCGGAGGCTCTAAATAAAAACCTGCAAAAGCATCAGAGACCTCCAAAGCAGACACCCAAACAACCTGCACCTCCTGTCACAAACTAGACAACACATAAAACACAAAATCAGTTTGCTGCACAATCACAGCCCTTAAGGCGAAATAACATATCTAACACACTAGTAATAGGTGACTCTATAGTCAGGCCACTGATGTCCCACTCACTAGGCTGGACAAGGAGAAGGTTACTGTTAGCTGCCTGTCAGGAGCCAGAATCAGCCAGATAACACAAGCACTCAGGTCACTCCAGAACAAGTACAGATATGACTCTGTCATTGTTCATGTTGGTGTGAATGACCTGAGATTTACCTCCCTGGACTACATAAAAGGAGACATGGAAGAGCTCTTTGATCATGTAGTCCAGGCTAGTATGACCCTGACCCTGAGTAGCATTCTGCTCTCACCAAGAATGATACCTCAGTATAAAAAAAAAAAGGATCAATTTCAACAACTGGCTAAGCTTCTGGTGTCATTCAAAGGGGATCCAGTGTCTGTCAGCCTGGGATGACATGCTCAACAAGCTGCATTGCTTTGCAAGAGAAAGCTTGCACCTGTCACCCCTAGGCTTTCGAATACTGGCCAAGGCTCTTGCTGCCCCCATAGTGCCTTTTTTAGGCAAGGCTCAAAAGTCAAACCCACCTCTGTAAACAGAACAATTAGCAAAAAACTGAGGGTTATGCTTCTCAATGCCAGGAGTTTAAATCTCAAAATGCACGCGCTCGAAGCACTCCTGAGTATGGAGAATGTTGACATCTGTGCAGTAACTGAAACCTGGCTCAAAGCTCCAGACAGCACCCCAGCACTACTGGGCTACAATTCATACCACACATTTCAGCCACAGAACACGGACCGAAGCACAAAAGTAGGGGGTGTATCCATATTCATCAAGGATACCTACACCTCCAGGTTAGTGGCAAAGCATGATACCTCTGAGATCATCCATGTTCAGCTAACATCGGGCAAATCTGCAATGCAAATTGTGGCCTGCTACAGATCATCCTCCATGACCCAGGACCACCACTCCACCTTTCTGGAGACACTGGAAAACATGAAGGTCCTACCGAACACCCTGATATTGGGCGATTTCAATTACCCTACCATTAACTGGGAAAACTACTTGAGTACAGACTCCCAGGCCCAGTGCTTCCTGGAATTCATCAACTCAAATCCCCTGGCTCAGCTGGTAAACTCTCCTACCAGAGGTGAAAACATATTGGACCTGGTCATCACCAACATGGGTGACAGGTGTTCCACACCGGAGGTCAACCCGTCACTGGTTAGATCAGACCATAAACTAATCACTCTGGATGTCCACACCCCACCACCACCCCCAACTAAGGAAACCACAGTAAAAAACTTTTCTAAAGTAAACGTCACCTTACTTAAGACAGAGGTGGTAAGTTTCACAGCCCCCACGCTAAAGGATAACACTGCCCAAGATGCAGAAACCTTTACAAATGCACTCTATGAGCACCTACAAGGATGCATGGATTGTGCCATCCCTAGCAAAACCAAGACTCACTCCTCTAAGAGAAGGAAACCAGTTTGGTGGACCCCTGCCATAAACAGGCTATACAATAGAAGGAGGAAACTAGTTCAGAAAAAAAGCAAATCCCAAGAAGGAAAGACATCCCTGATCAGTTTCAGTAAGAAGCTAAGGTCCCTCATAAAATCATCCAAGGCTAACTTTGAAAGAAAAATAGCCAAGAATTCAAAAGATAACCACAAAGCCTTCTTTAGCTATGTTAAGAATCTAAGTGGCAACTCGCAGATATGCACTGAACTAGTGCAAAATAGCGCAAAATATACTGAACCTACTGATATTGCCAACATCCTGACAGATAGATTCAGTGTCCCAGAAATTACAAATGCACAGGTGAAAACAGCCCTTTCAAAAGCCAAAAATACAGCGTCAATGGGGCCAGATGGTGTCTCAGGATGCGTCTTGCAAGAACTACAGAACGAACTAACCTCGCACCTAAACACACTGTTCAACTTCAGCCTCTCCACAGGCTACATGCCCATAGAATGGTGCACAGCAACGGTTATTCCTCTCCACAAAGGAGGGGCCACAAGTGACCCTGGTAACTATTGCCCCATAAGCCTGACTAGCCTGGTCTGCAAGGCTATGGAGCACATCATCATGGAACTCATTAACAAAGAAATTAGGAACCTCCAAACACTTGACCTGACCCAGTTTGGCTTTGTTAAGGGCAGATCATGCCTACTAAACCTGGTTGACTTCTTTGAGACAGTCATAAACGCCATAGACAAGGGAAAGGTGGTTCACACAACCTACCTTGACCTTGCCAAGGCTTTCGACACCATTCCCCACTCATGTATTACAGAAAAACTCACCAACCTGAACATAAATCCCTACATCATGAGATGGTTTGCCAACAGGCTTAAAGACAGAACTCACACAGTAAGAATAGTAGGCTCCAGGTCTGACTCTAAACCAGTCACAAGTGGTGTCCCACAAGTCTCAGTCCTAGGACCCCTACTGTTCGGCATATACTTCTCAGAAGTACAGGCAAACACAGGAGGACTATGGCTAACCAAGTTCGCCGATGACTGCAAACTGGGAGCCATAACTGACTCTCCAGCTGACACAGACATCCTCCAAAAGGGCCTTACTGAGAAGGACACTTGGTGTCAAAGTCATGGCCTCAAACTAAATGCCAAAAAATGCATAGTCATCCCATTTGGGAAAAACAAAACACCCACAAATTACCACATAGGTGGCAGCCCCTTTAATACAGAAGAGGTAATAAGAGATCTGGGTACTCAGGTAGATAGTAATTTCTCCTTTGACAATCATATTGCCATAGTAGTTAGGAAATCCTTCTATGTGGCCCATCTAATTACTAAAGGGTTTGCATCTAGAAATAAAGAGGTTATAGTGCCCCTCTACTCATCACTCATCAGACCCATCATAGAGTACAATGCCCATTTGGGATGTACCTCACAAGACACTTTCAACAGCTGGAAAGACCACAAAAGTACCTCACCAAGAGGATTACTGGCCTCAAACATGTGTCCTATGCAACCTGACTGAAAAATTTCTGGCTGTACTCAGTGGCATATAGCTTACTCAGAGGTGATCTCTGCCTGACTTACAAAGTCATGTCCAACTCAGAACTGATAGACATGCTCCACCTAAAGAAATCCAAGTCACAGCGAGCCACATGCTCTAGTGAGCAAAACCTCACCAGAACAATAAATAAAACATGCTGGTGGGATAGATTCCTGTCACAGAGACACCCCATGCTTTGGAACAAAATTCCAAACTACATTAGGCAGAGTCCCTCACTAACACTGTTCAAGAGAAACCTTAACGAGTGGATGGGAAACAGAAAATACACCCCTGGGATCACTTCATTGGCTCTGCTTGACAGAGGATCAGTTAATTAATCAATGGGGTGATGAAAGCCAACACACTCTGGCTAGGCTTATAAATGCCCTCAAGCATTTAGCCTAGTAAATACCTATGAACCTATGAACCTATATACCATATCCGTTTGTTTGAAAATGAACTGGCTGTTAGTAAACATGAGGCGATTTCTACATTGCCTCAGGATGCCTATATCCACAAAGCTGGTAATAGAAATAGTAAGAAAGTTCATATCTATGGCCGCAGACTCTTTTTGATTGACTAGACAGTTTGAGAATATAGTATCCAGTTTGCAACTCTGGGAGCAGTACTTGTCATTGCAAACTATTTGTCCTGTGTGCAATTAGGTATTGATGAAATTTCAATCATACTTTTACAGGGAAAATGTCACTCAACCTGTCTTTGTCAACACAGAGCACTGCCAAACATTTGAGGAGAAACTAACAGGTACTCCTTGATGATTTATGGATGTAGTATTTAGGCAGATATTCAGAAGTTAGAAGCAAATTAAGCAATCCTGGCTGAAAGCAAAGAATCAGCTTGTCAAGAATGATGAAAGAGGTGGTCACATGAATGCCTACTGCCTGGCTACTAGTAGTGCTGGTTTCACCACAGATTCACTCTGCTAGGATACAATCCTTCTTTGCTTCTTCTCTCACCAGAAGCAAAACATTAGCACCAATTCCAAGATGAAAAACAGGCCACAGCCTGTTTGGTGATCCATAGCCTTTTCCCAGATGATGCAAGGGCTTGTAGGCTGGTTGTAGCTTTTTTTCTGGAAGATCCCTTGAATAGAAATGAAACCATTCAGGAATGTTAAGCATAGACACTCACAGCTCAACCCAAAATAGCCAGGATTCAATGCACCCTGCTTCTTCTCTCACCAAGATCAAACTATAAGCACAAATTCCAAGCTGACATCTATGAAGCACTTATTAGTCTTACTAGTGAGCAACAGTCTCCAGAAAATAATGTCCCTGCACTCCTTCTTTCACCAGTAGCAAAACAGAAGCACTAATCCCAAGATGACTACTGAGAAGCAAACTGTGTACTCTCCAATAATTGGTGTTCTTGGAGTAGATGTTACAGATTTTAAAGGTAAGGTGTAAAATGGGTTAATATCTTAAGAGTTGCAGTGTTCACTAAGCAGTTAGATATGAAAGAGGGGGTAACTAAGCTTTAGCTATCAAAGTAGAGGGTCACTCACTGTAAAGTAGAAAGAAAGTTTGGAAAGGGGTGGGGACTTTGTACTCTGGTTCCATGGACTACAGACTGATGGCCAAAAACATTTAAATAGTTGAAGGGGAATAATTTCACAAAATAATTTTGTGCTTACTCATAACAGCTAATGTAAGGGTAGAGGGGAGGAGATATGTGGTCAAATTAACATAAGGGGCAGGAAACTAGAAAGGCAGTTGAGTTTATAAACACAACAGCACCAGGGTGAGAGGGTGAGAAAAAATATTTTCTGTGTGACTCACAAGAGACACAACTTTGGTCTCTTTCTTAATTTTAATATGCAGTTAAAAGCAGAATACAAGTAAAACATAGTGTAAAGAAAACAAATCACAATACACAAAATAGAAGAAGGCAATAAAGTAATACAAAATACAAGAATGCAAAAGCAAACTAACCTTTCCCTCCTCCTGCCGCACCCTTTGCCTCTACCTATAGGAAAATAGTAGAGGTTACTTTATTAATGTTTTCCCTCATTTTATACAAAAAAACCTTTAAATTAATTGTTTATAGTTTCAGTTACTTACACATGTATTTACAGGTTAGCAGCACAAACTAAATTAACTAAATTCTTTATATTTACCCACTTACCCCATTTCACAATCATTTTCTTATTTCAGGTAATACATCACCACTTCCCTTTTTTGTTTTATAGCTAATTATAACATCTTTTTTCCACATCACCCATATTACCATAAATACTATTTCTCCCATTTATTAACACCACACTTCTTTACTTTAGCATACATCACATACAATATCATAGCCATATTTATACATTTAGTTTTCCTCTAAATTCATTTTTAAAGTATTCCCAAATTTTCTTTAAACATTTTACAATCCAAATATCATTGCTTTGCTGTTTCTTCTTTGTTGCAATCAACAAATGTCCTTTCCTTCATTACTTTGTATTTTACATTGCCTTTGACATGTAACTTATCTAATAAAATTCCCTCCCCCCCAAAAAAAAAAAAAAAAACTAATTTCAGTCACAAACATTTCAAACCTTTTTTATAGGTCCTTCCATGGCTACACCAAAACAATGTTTCCAGAAATCATATAATTCCTTTCTTTTTCAGAAGTCACCATCACTTACTTTTAACTTCCATTATTTCATGCTATTCTTATACTATTTTCCTTTCCTTTTTCCCTTTTCCTTCCTATACATTTTTTTAGCTTTTCATATAATATCTTACTTATCATTTATTGTTCTCTCTTTTTTGTTGCCTTTCTAGTTATCCAAGACAAAGGCAAACATGTTAAATGCACCACTGTTTTTTGTTAATTGGAACCTTATTTTTTATAATAAATTATTTATTTTTTCACTGGGTTCAGCCTTGAGCCACAAATGAAATTAAAATGCCTTTAATGACTCTTTTTCTGTTTGAGCAGAAATCAAATATATTCCCTTAAATATAACATTTTTCTTAATAAATAAATGTTCAGCATTTGTCTTTTTCTGAAATGCTAATTAAAATGTTTTCTCCCAGGCAGCATGTTTTTATTTGTTTCAATATCTCTCTCATTTGGCATATTAGACTTTCCTACTGACCAACTTTCACTCTCGAAATCTTTATTTCCTTTCTTATAAAATATATTCCATTTATTCTTCTTTCTCACCAAATCCCTTATATTTCATTCTATTTAATTAGAAAACAGCTTTTTCAACAGATTTTCAATCCTTATTACAACTACTGTTGTTAGAACTAAATCATGTAGCTATGTCATGCATATTAGTAATAGAACCTTTCCTTCAATCTCATATTTTGCCTCCCTCATTATATGCATATGTGTCTGAATAACAGCATTCCTTACTAATAAAAATAAACACATACCCATTGAGCATCTGCATTTTACTCCTCTCTTAGTATTTTTCCATCCATTCATTTATCATAAACTGTACTCATGAGTTTTCATAACTTTTCTTTTTTATATTATATTTTTTCTTTACCATATGCCTCTAAAATCTGCCACATTGCTCCATTACTCACTTTATCAAAGTCTTTAGCCACACTACACGCTATAAGTCTTACTTCTTTTTCTTTTAATATCATCTGTCCAACTTCTTTCACTATAATTATTATTTATTTTACCTGTCTTCCTTTTACACCATATACCTCATTCTCCTACTACCTCAAGCAATACTTTCCTCTGTCTTCTTTGTTGTATTTTCATAAGTATGTTATAATCATTATTCCCTAGTATTATAGGTCTCTATTTTTTAAAAAAATTCTTTCATCCTTTTCCATATAAATTTTATCAGTCTACCATGAAGGTATTCTTTTATTATACTGTCCTTTATCTACTAATTTAATATTTGTTTAAAACACTTCTCTTTAATTTTTATTCATTTCTTATAACATCCATAATGCCTACCTAATCATAACACTGATTCATTCTTTCCTTCTATTATTGTCTTCTCTATTTTTCAGTTCTTAGATCATTTTCTGAAAAGTCTGTGTTTTCAGAGTTTTTCACTTTCCATTTTTCTTACCAATTTATTTCCTCTTTTTCATTTATTTCCCTTACATATTCTATATAACCTCCATATCTTCCTTTCTGCATTACGTGTCTTCTTTACCATCTAAGAAAGTCCATCCTTCTTTCAATTGCTTTTTTTTTTACTAAATAATGAGAAATATACTATTTCACTCCTTTCAGACAAAAAAAAAATATTTGCCTGTGTGAATAATTTTTACTTTTTCTCTACTATTTTCTTTCAATGGTCTCTCTATTTCCCTTATTTTGTTATGTTTTTGTTCAATTTTTTTCTCATACTTTTGTAAAATTTTGCTAAATTGTATCTTACTTCTTTGTTATTTTCTCATCTTCTAAATATATTTTATAATTCTGTGTATACCAATAGCTGTGCTCAATTTGTATAAAACAATCTCACGATCTCATTGTCATTAGGTCTTTTTATAATATTTCTCTGTTACCTGTACTCCTCTTGTTATCTCTTTCATGTCTTTATAGTAAACTATGTAGTCAATTTCAATGTTAAAATTCCCCTTTTATATGCCCATTCTTCACTATTTCTTACCTTTAAGTCTCTGTTATTTATTTTTTACACCATAACACCACCACAAAACCTCTTATATAATTTGTAGTGCGTTTCACATTTAACACAAAAATTCTTATATGATATTTTCCATGTTTTCTTCCAAATCTTGTTTTTCTTTTCCTTCTCCTGATTCTCCCATCAATTATTTTTTCATTAACTTGTTCTTTTCTTGTCTCCATTTCTCCTTCCTCTTCATTTTCACTTTCTAAAAAGTACAAATCAGTTTTCTTCCTTAAATCAATACAATTATTTTGAACTGTTATGTCTTCTTTAATTGCCTCTTAATTCTATATCCTTTCTCCTGTATCCCCTTACACCAAACCACCTCCTCTTTCAACATATTCTGTGATATTGTTTTCTACTATTTTATTTCTTCTGAGCTTTTCTCTTTCATTTTCTAATATGGGACAACCAAACCAAAAGTACCCTAATTCCATGCACTTTCTACAAACCAGCTTACAGTTTTATTTAGTTATATATTTATTTGTGTTTTTTGCTATGTGTTCCTCTCCCCACATTGACCATACCTTTATTTGTTAAATCTTGCACAAAATGATTTTCTTCCCCACAGAAATAATTTGCTTTAGCTTGGCTCAGTTAATGTACAGCTGCTCTCTTACCACTCTCAATTATTATATTTTAAATATGTTACCACACTTCCCAGTCCTCAAGTCCTCAACCCATACATTTCTTTCATCACATTGTTTTATCTTTATGAATTTTACTATACAGTGAAAAAAATATGTTTTTAACTGATGCTTATCCACATTTAAGGTTCTAAACTGTGCATTACTTTTATTTTTTCAGTTGTAGTCCCATTCTCTGAAATAAATAGTCCTTCTATGCTGCTACTATATTTGTTTTCTAATATCAGTCATAATGTTTTCTAGCAAAGTAAAGGTTTCAAATGTAATTTCACAGAAATTATCAACTTCCAAATGAAACAGTGTTCTTATGTCTTTAATGTCAAACCTTAGCAGCAAAATAATACTGTCCAAAATATCATGCCTGTTTACACTATGATTGTTTTTTTTTTTTTTTTTTTTTTTTTTTACTCTTTATTTTTACCACTTGATGTATTCTCTGTGGCTGGTGAAAAACTGTTAATCTTTGCCCTCTCTTATTTTCTTCTTCCATTCTTTATTGCCTTGGTGCATCTGCATCTGTTCATCTTTCTTTTAACAAAAAGCTCTGTTGCAGAGGTCATCCTTTACAACTGAATACTACACCATCTGAGAATACCTCCAGTCTTTTCCCTACAACCAGCTGCTACTTTTGTTTCCAAACCCATGGTTTCTTCCTCCCGTAATACTCTCTCCACCATGTTACTCCATTGTGCTTCATGTCTTTCCTTTGTATCCTTCTGGTTCATCAAATTTACCCACACTAATATCTCCATCCCTTCAATTTCCAGCTACATATGTAACATTTTTTTTCTGTCTTCTCCTGTCTCCATCATGAAATTCCTGGAACTGCAGTAGAAGCTCCCTGTGCCATCTTGCTAGCAGATACAAAGGGTATTTCCCTTATTTTCTTTGAAAAGACTAAGGAAAATTCCACAGTGTTCTTGCCAAATTTCCTCTAATACGTATGAATGCTACCTGGGGTCTCCTCTGAAAAGTAACCACTGGCCTAGTAAGACTAATCTGGTCAACAAAGAGTACATAAATAAACAAGCAAATAAATAACTAGTTACCGCTCTTACAGATAGATCATTTATCATTCTTGTGATCAAGCTAAATCACTTCTGCAGAGTATTATAAAAGGATATACAAAGTATTCTGTGCTTGAACCCTCCCTGTTTGCTTTTCATGAAGGGTTTAAAAATGGAAAACATCCATATTAAAGGCATTCTGTCCACATATGAACTTGCTTTGTACTGATGCATTAATGCCTACAATCATCAATAGATTATCCATTAAGCTTTATCCCCCATTGCTTTCGGAAAAGGAACATAAACCAACACTGTTCTGCTTTCTATATTGAGCTGAATAAAACAGTCTGAACAGCATGTCAGTTTAATCATCTGTAAGCATGTCTGCTGAATTAATAAAACACAGAAGTCCTTAGAATTTGTCTGAAGCCAGTTCTGTCCTGTTTCTTTCAAATAAACAAAATCCAAATGAAGCTGCTGGAAATTTTAAGATTTTTTGTAGTGTGCCCTTGATTCTACCATCTTAACTGAGAATTATATTTGCCACAGATTTGATGATGTCTGCCACTGAATATGCACAACTTTTGTTGGTTTCAAATGAAAACAGTCAATATATTTTACAAGTTTTACAGAGCAAGGTCTGTAGGCTTTCTCCAACATTGATTAACAAAATGGTGACTACTTTCAAGTGAAACTTAGGGTCTTATGCTAGCTGGCTAACATATCTTATAGCTGCTGCAACATGGACAATGGCCTTTTTTTTGAGAAGATGCTTCTTCCTGAAACCCTTCCTTTGGAGGGTTAAGTCATTCATTACTGATTACTTACTCTTTCTTCCTTCCTACTGTCAAGTAGCATATCGTTCTCTTCACAAATCTCATATTTCTAGAATATATTTCTACATGGATAAAAATACCCACTATATTTAAGTCACTCACTGCTTCCCTTGCCAGGTATATGCAGGAACAAGTCATTTTGTATTAGGCATATTACAAAAAAATGGTGTTTATTACATTAAGACTAAATTTATTATCACATTACCCCTAGCTAACATACTGGCTCTAAATAAATATCCAAGTGCATAACCAACCAAGCAACAGACAAATAAACACACATATCTCATATATGAAGTAAATATGTCTTTACTTTGTATCACTGAGTATGAGTTGATCATTTTGAAATTTCATCACCAAAGGATTAATGGATATGATCTAATGCTTTGTGTATAAACAAATACCTTCTGTAACTATTCAAGTGTAACCTGGACCAGTTAATGGGAAATCAAAAATTCAACCCAGGTCACCTATATCTCTGATCAACAGAGGTAACCATTAAATCATGCCCTAGCTAACATATACCTTTTAGAATAACCTCTATGTCACAATAAATCATGGGATACTGTTGGGGTGCATGACTAGGCTTATAAAGGCTCTAGGGGTTGTTAGCCTAGTATACACCTAGAAGCCTATGAGAATGTAATGACTTTTAAGATTTACATTCAGAGTAAGAAATTAACCTCATCTATGTCATGTGATTGTTTTTAGATAGGCCAGCTAGTACAAACAAAATGCAGCAGTTTGTGAAGAAAGCAAACTGTGCTTGGAAATACAGTGAAGCTTCCAAGATTTGATGTTGTTGTGTTCCAGCAATGGTTAATGGTCTTCCTTTATTGTACTAAAACAGCCCTTTGTTACAATCAGAAAGTACAGTCACTTAGACTATAATGCAAATTGAGAATTAAAAATAATATTCATTATTTATGGTATGTGGGAATGTGTGTGTTTCTGTTATATCTCTGAATACCAGAAACAACCATAACAATGTTTTAAGCCAGAGTATGGAAAAGGCTTTGCACCTCCCCATGACTAGAAAACCTTTGCTTCCTAGAATAAAGGCAGTAACAAATATTTCTGAATGTAGAAGATGCTGGATGGCACCAAAGCTTAAATTTTCTGTTTGGCAAATGGATAAGCATACTTTAGGAAGATTGCTGAAATCAAGTTGGTGGCACAATAGGGCAAGTCTAGAAAAGTTCAAAGCCACAAAGAAGTGATTTTTTGGGGGGGTGTTTAACCCTGTTTTAAGAATTGTTAAACGTAGCTGCCAACTGGCTTATGTAGCTTGCTTATATAAACAAGGTGCTCTTTTCATTCACTAATGAGAACTTAGGATAAGTTAAAAGTCTATGTTATCTGAGGGCTATGATGATGGAATTAGAGTGAGTGGCCACAGGTTGTTTTTTATTTTGATGAGGACAATGCAGGATTAATTTATGCAAAACTTCTCGCTATTGCAATCTAGGAAGTAAATAGTTTGGACAGGCATGACACTAACATAAGCCTGGACAGTTCTCATGAAATTCCTTCACATGGGACACTGTAAAAAGATTCAGCTTCTAGAACCTAAGACTTAGACAGAAATGCCACAAGATAATTATTGCCAGTATCTTTTATCTGACATACAAGCCATGAGAAAAACAATCCAGAAAAGAGTATCCTGCAACAGATTTCATAGGTTCATAGGTAGGTAGTAGGCTATCGGCCCAAGGGTCTACGTAAGCCTAGACAGCAAGGTACCATAGCTTATGCCACCCAAGAAAGTTATTTTCCTGTGTCACTGTCCAGCAGAGACACAGAAGTGATTCCCGGGGTGTATTTTCTATTTCCCATCCATCCACTCATCAAGATTTTTCTTGAAGAGTGCTAATGAAGAACTTTGCTTGACATAGATGGGTAGCTTGTTCCAGAGTATAGGAAGTCTCTGTGACAGGAATCTATCCCTCCAGCATGTCCTGTTTATTGTAGTGACAAGGTTTAGGTCCCTAGAGCATGTAGCTTGGAGGGATTGGGATTTCTTTAGGTGTAGCATGTCCAACAGCTCTGGGTTTGACATAGCTTTATATGTTAGGCAGAGATCACCTCGGAGTAGGCGACATGCTATGGAGTAAAGCTGGAGTTTTTTTGAGGCGGTCACTGTAGGGCATTTGTTTGAGGCCAGTAATCCTCTTTGTGAGGTACTTCTGTGGCCTTTCCAGCTGCTGCAGATGTCTTGTGAGGTACATTCCAAAAGGGGCGTTGTACTCTATAATGGGTCTAATGAGTGACGAGTAGAGGGGAACAATGGCCTCTTTTTTCCTGGATGAGAACCCTTTTATGATGAGTTGTGCCATGTAGAAGGATTTCCTGACTACTGTGGTGATATGACTATCAAAGGAGAGATTACTGTCCACCTGGGACTCAAGGTCTCTTATCACACATTCGGTGTTAAGTAGATTGCTGCCTATGTGGTAGTTCATGGGTACAGAGTTTTTACCAAAGGGGATGACATTGCACTTTTTGGCATTGAGCTTGAGGCCATGGCTCTGACACCAGGCATCTGTCTCAGTGAGGCCCTTCTGTAGGATGTCCACATCATTTGGGGACTTGACTATGGCTCCTAGTTTGCAGTCATCTGTGAACTTTGTCAGCCAGAGGCCTTCTGTGTTAGCCTGTACTTCAGAGAAGTAGATACCAAACAGGAGAGGTCCCAGGACGGAACCCTGTGGCACTCCACGTGTCACTGCCTTGAAGTCAGATTTAATTAAAAATGAAATTCCACACTATGCTGTAAGAAGACTGTGGCAAGAAATTATTATTACATAGAGGCTGCCACCTCAGGAAAGGATAAAACATATTATATAAGACCTATTCATCAGCTTATCTTCTTTTCAGGAAAAAGTGACTGGTATATTTAATGATATCATACAGATGCAGTTGTATGACTGGACTTTAAATGAAAAATATTTCAGATTCCATGTTACAGTGGCATAGCATTAAATCTTTGGTACGCAGGCATAAAACCAGTTCAAATGAGTAGTATAGAAACTAGAATGACCTAACATGATTTATAGCTAATGTTACTGGTGTGCATCACGTTTATTAAAAATAGTTAGAATATTTTCTATTGACAGGGCAGTGGAAGCAATAATACCATGGCAACCTCTGTTATGCTATGTAAAGATTAAAATCAAAAACACATTTTACAGAGGACATTCATAGTAACATATTTCTGCCAAAAAAAATGAGCGGGTGCAATTAAATGTCACAGCTTTTCTATGTGTGAACAAAATATGATGAAATAAATCTGTCCATCCAAAAGCATAAAAGGTTTATAAGTGTTGTGACTACTTTAACTGTAGCACTGTGTGTGTGTGTGTGTGTGTGTGTGTGTGTGTGTGTGTGTGTGTGTGTGTGTGTGTGTGTGTGTGTGCGTGTGTTTGTGGGGGGGGGGTCATTTGATTTTTTGGCATTTTATAAAAGAAGAATTGATGGCTCACTAAGGTCTATGATTTATGAACATAGGGGAGTCATTAAGGCAAAAAAATGAGGATCTAGACTTTCTAAAAACATATCTGACCTAGACCATAACAAATCATTTGTATTCTGGGATTTAAGAACTCTAAGGGGTTCTTACTGCAAAAATGAAATAAATGGCAGTGTTTACTCTTTGTAATTCAGTTAAGATCCTGTTTAGCTATTTTATTTGTAGCAATTCATATGAACTAGACTTGTTATTAAACTAAACACCTCTGAAAATAGTAAAACATAATTTCATAGTAACCATATTTTGCACTTAGCTGACATATATTCATCATTCTAAATTATCCCCGGGATTCATGAAGCTTGCGCCATGCGCCAGAGTAGCATCAGCAATCTAGCGCCAAATATGGCCGTCGAGTGATTCTGGTAAAAGCTGTTTCCACGTGCGCTACCAGCATACACCAGAGCTGTGCAGCTCCTGGTGCTGTATGCTAATTACCACATGTACAGCAGTGTAGCATGCAAATGAAGGTATATAGCGATTTATGAAGTAGTGCAGGTGTAGCATAAGCATGCAGAAATGTAAACCAAAAAAAATGCTTTACATTTTTTCAAACAGAACATCGGAGCCATGAAAGCAGACCAAACTTACGTATTACAATGTTAACATATACCAATGGCTAAATATACAGCCAATGGCATAAAAAAACACACACAACACATAAAAAAATAACATTTAATGTCATGGCCACACTAATGCAAAGTACAACCACAGTGCATGGGTGTGCAAATGGGAACACAAGAAAAACATATTTAGATGTCATAAAACTGCAATGTAACACAAATCATGATTTCGCCTTAATAGTCAATGGTACGCATGCTACACCACAACCAAGGCGCAAGGGTTGCTAATGGTCTGTGGCAGTGTTCCATGAGGTAACTAGGAATTAGTAGTCAATGCCATGCAAATGAGTCAAGTAATACTGAATCGCAAATGTCCCGCCGGCATAAGGATGTATCACAAGGCGCAGCGGTACAACACCGAGGAGTGGCCTGGAGGTAAACATGACATCATGAGAGGTGTGCGCCGCAGTAGCTGTAAGCACATTGGAGCATTGGTAATCCAGGTTGCCTGTTGCTAAGCAAAGCCGCAGGATAGGGGTGTGTACCTAGCCATAGCTATGCTTAGCTGAAAGCACACAAGTTGACCGAAAGTGCATGTGAACATGGATGAAAACGCGCTCAAAAGCCGGAAACTGGGCGCGCACGGTGCGCAACTTAGGTGAAACAGGAAGGTTACGGGAAGACAATAAGGAAAAGCTGCAGCATGGTAATTGGAGTACAAATGAGTAATTAACACCTAGAAACTCACAGTGGGTCATAGACAACAGCTAACATGGCTGCTAGCAGCTACCTGCAGAGCAGGAAAGGGGTGGTGCCGTGCAGCAAAGAAAAGAAAACTGTCACAGCAGAACAAAGCAAACTTGATGTAGATTAGCTACATAACACAATTCCCAACACAATCCTGGGTTTTGGAAGCACAAAACAAGAAAGGTGGCAGCTGGATGCATGCCTGACAATGGAAGGTGAATCGGGTTGAAAATAGAAGTAAAGGGCAATAGATGAATCACAGCAGACAAGCGTAAGTCAACACCAAAAGCCCCACAATAGCAGTACCTGCTGTAAAACCAATAATTAAGATACCGTGCAGCTGGAATAGCACAAACACACCCAATTACACCAGCATCATCCATTGCACAATAGTATAAGGTGTGAAAGCCCCCCACACACACACTTGTGTATTGCCAGACACTCTGCACCATTGGTGTATACAGACGGGGATCTTTTAATATGTATATGTTAGGGGCTGCCATAGCTTTGATTCACCAGCATGTGTTGGAGACTGACGGTGGTGTGGAGGATGATGCTGACAACCATCTCAGGCACCAGAGGAGAAGACGAGTGTTCAGACCCAGGGTAACCTACCAGGGGCTATATTATCTGGAGATAGTAGAGCGTTACAGGGTGGACAGGGACATCATACAGCAACTTGTTGAGCTGTGCCGACCATGCCTCAGAGTCAGAAGTAACAGAGGGGAACCCATCCCAGTGGACGTGAAGGTATGTGTAAGCTTGAGAATACTAGCCACAAGTACCTTTTAAAGGCCAACTGGGGATATCATGTGGATCTCACAGGCATCAGCATCCAGGGTACTCCACCAGTTCCTGGATGCCATGTTACCTCATGCCAATGAGCACATACACTTCCCCCGAATGCAGGAGGAGTTGGCCAGCAATATGCATCTCTTCCACCGTGTGGTGGACTACCCAGAGGTACTGGGTGCAATAGACTGCATGCACTTGCACATCAAGTCACCACCCGGTGAGCAGGGAAGGCACTACATAAACCGCAAGGGATTCCCCTCCATCAACTGCCAGGTCATGTGCAATGCCCAGGGCATTATCATGGATATGTGTGCTGGCAGTCCTGGAAGCTATCACGACTCCCACATCTGGCATGCCTCACAGCTGTATCAGGTATTTGCCAGGGGGGGGGGGCATCCCATATGGCCACCTGGTGGGGGATGCTGGCTATGCACTGGAACTGTGGATGATGACACCCATCAGAAATGCACACATAGCCATGCAAGAATGCCATAATGAGGCACACGTAGAAACCAAAATCATCATAGAGTATGTGTTTGGGATGCCGAAATCACAGTTCCATTGCCTGGATATATCTGGTGGAGCCTTGCAGTACTCTCCAGGAATGTGCACCCACATCTTCATAGTATGCGCCATGCTACACAATATGATCCTGTGGAAACAGCTGCAGCAGGGACAGAATGGTGAAGGCCCTCACAGCCCACCACCATTGCCAAGGGACCCACAGGGGGGCTCAGACCATGAACACCCTGTGCTAGTCCCAGTAGGCAGATGGAAGCATGCCCAGTATGCCCATGCCTTGGCAAAGAGGGAACGTACAGCGCACACACTGACAGTGTAGGCACTCATGGATTGACACCCTTCTCCACCTGCATATACAGCAAACATGGATGGCACACACACACACACACATGACCACCTGTAAATTGTCATGTATAGGTGGTTTACTGTGTGCATCCTACATAGGTAGCCCTCAATTATTGTACACACAACTGCCAATTGCACAAGGTAAGTCAATACCTGAACAGTATATTAAGCTATCAGCATGTGTCCATACTGTATGTACAGGTGCATAGATACATAGGTAGGTACATGGCCAACCGCCGAGGCCACTCATAAGCCTAGGCAAAATGTGTCTGCTGTTGCCACCCCATCAATCAACTAACTGTCCCTCTGTGGAACAGAGCCACTTGTGGGATCCCTGGGGTGTAGCTACTGTTCACCATCCACTCTGCAAGGATTCCCAAGAGTGTTAGTGAGGGGTTTTGTATAATGTAATCAGGGATGTGTTTCCAAATAATGGGGAGTATCCCTGACAGGAATCTTCACAGGTTGTGTCCTGACTAAATATATTAAATGTGGCAAATGTCCTGGGATTGTAGGACATAATTATGTCCCATATGTACTGTAATAGTTGCATACAATAGTTATTTCTGTAACTAAAGTACCTAAATGGTACAGGAAACATGATAAGCTACTAAACTGCTACAAGAATAAGCTTATAATTAGGCAAGAAAGTAAAGTTCTATCCCTTGTACCGACCGTGGGTTTGTGTCAGCCTGTAAAATCAGATGTGTGTCCCGAAAAGGACACACTATGGACATATGAAAAGGTGGCAACCCTAACCAAAGAGGGTCAGTCACCAACACAACTACGATGACTGCAAATACCTATGACAGAAATACACAGCTATCATGCAGCAATACGTTATTACATTCAGATGTATTACCAAAGGGATTCACAGACTAACATCACCTGCATGCTATACAGGAACCACATAACAGTGCCTTAATGAATCAGCCTGCAATTACCATTCTAGTAGTCCAAAAAAAGATAGGTGTTCAAATAGAGAAGGAACCCTCACACACATAGCGATTATGTATAAAAGCAGTTCCTACACACCTGCATTTGCTATGCACACCCACCAACATCACCCCCACACCCAAACATATTACAATACAAACTGTAATAACATCACAAATCATTCATACTCTGTACAACATCTGCAGAAGCCTTAACATACCTTGTCAGAGACACACTAACATGACCCTAAGTGAAATAGTGGCTGTTATACAATGGAACAGCTGCTGATGTAATAGGGTTTGTTTACACTAATCCCGTTTCAGAGGGTTGTGCGTACACCGGGATGTGTTAGCAATATGTGAGTAACAGCACAGTATGCTACACTTGTACACCAAATCAAGGATGTCTGGTGAGCACACTGTACACCACATAACAGTTCATGCATAGCCATACGGCCTTGAGTTGGCCAAAAATTCTTGCCAGACTTAAACATCTGCAGAAGTATCAGGTACAAACAAACCCTGCATAAGTAGCACTGTTCTGAAATATAACAGTTGTACTCACATGTAGAACTAAATCGTCTAGCCATTACACACAGTCCACAGGAGTCATGAAGCTAATATATTTCTGTGTGTCTCCATATAGCTGTTGAAATACATCGCAATAACACATCTAGGCCATCTCCCTTGAAAGTAAGGCAAACGGACAACCCCTAAAAGGAGTACTCACTTATACACCACTGTTGCCATGGAATCGGCTAATGGAGTAGCTGCACAGCTGATGTGCATCCAATTAACTACTTTGGAACAGCAATTGATGGACAGGATTTCAGATGTTACTGATACGTAACTAGAAAAGGATGTGTCATCACACATTCAAACCATCCGTATATACCAGCGGAACATTACAAATAACATTGAAACACAAACCGAAAAGGATTGAATCAACTGTTAATGATACATCGGGTTACTAATAAGGTATGGAGAACAGTCAGTATCTCTGTGTATGTAGTACTATTCTGTAGTATTTAAAGTGCACGCAATCCATATAGTGGAAACAGTTATCTTGTAGTGATGTACTGTTGAGCATAGTCACGCTTGTAGTAATTGTGTGTACTGCTGTAGGTCACAAGGCAAACACTGCATACACCACAAGGGATGCTATATAAGGGCTTTGAACAGAAATACTCCTCACCAGCTGACGTCAGTGGCAGGGTTGGTCCAACAAGTATGTGCTATAACAAGGGATAGTATATGTTGATATATTGTAACTGTAGCCATATGTATGGGTGTAATACAGAGAATAACATGTGGTAGGTTGGGCCACTGTGCAAGTATGTTTTGCATTGTGGGATATTGTGCCAATAACTGTGTAATGTGCAATATTGTAGTCAGATATGTATTACAAGCTACATAGCATTACTGTAATGGTAGGCAAACATTAGTTATGTCAATCGGCATTTACAATACACAATAACAGGATACATATGTCTTTTAGCGAGCTGACAGTTTATCAGCATGATAGCAAAGTAAAATGGAAGAGCTATTTAACTATCCATGTACATAATGCATGTAATATGTGCAAAGGTAGGTACTAGGCTGTCTTACCAAGGGAATCTGTAAGCCTAGCTAGCGTTTGTTGTCTAACACCACCCCCATAGGTTGATTCCTTGTGCCTCTGAACAGCAGAGCCAATAGTTCCTTGTGCCTCTGTCCAGCAGAGCCACTGCAGTGATCCCTGCGTACATGTCTGTCTCCCATCCACATAGCAATGTTTCCCTTGAAGAGTGTTCATGAGGGGCCCTGCCTGATTTACATTGGAATCATGTTCCAAAGCATAAGGAGTGTCCGGGTCAGGAATCTATCTGTTCAGCATGTCCTACTCATCGTTGTTGTTAGGTATATATCCCTAGAGCATGTGGCTCTCAGGGGTTTCTGTTTAGATGGAGCATATCCAGCAATACACGGTTGGACATGGGCCTTGTATGTCAAGCAGAGATCACCTGTGAGTATGCGGTATGCAACTGAGTACAGCTGGGGTTTCGTAGGTTGGGCTGCATAGGTCATCTGTTTGAGGTCAGTAATCTTCTTGGTGTGGTACTGGTGTGGTCTTCCAAGCTGTTGCAGTTGTCTTGTAAGGTATATCCCAAATGGGGTGTTGTATCCTTTAATGGGTCTGATATGACATGTGTATAGTCACAATGGCCCCTCTGATCTGGATGCGAACCCATTAGAGATTAGGGGGGGCCATGTAGAAGGATATTCTAACCACCTTGTCATTATGGGTATAGAAGGAGAGGTTGCTATCTGCTGGTGTTTCCGGATCTCATAATACCTTTTTGTATGTAGGGGACTAGCACCTATGTGGTAGTCTGTGGGTAATTAGTTATATTCAAAGGGGATGACTATGCACTTTTAGGCATTCAGCTTGACGCCATGATATTAACACCAGGTATACATCTCAGTGCGGCCCTTCCACTGGGTGTCTGTAACAGCTGGGGAAACAATTATGTCCCCTAGTTTGCAGTCGTCTGCAAACCTTTTCAGCCAAAGCCCTCTTGTGCTTCTCTGTACATCACAGAAGTATATACCAAACATGAGGGGTCCTAGGACGGAGTCCTGGGGGACGGCAGTTGTAACTGGTATACAGTCGAACCTAGGGTATGCAGCTCCTACTGTGTGTGTTCTGTCTATGAGACACTTTGCAAAACATCACATGATGTAGGGGTTAATGTTCAGGTGGATATGTATGTTAATAATACCAGAAGGAGGAATGGTGATGAAAGCCTATGAATGATCTAGGTAGGCTGTGTGGACTTCCTTACCCTCATCTAATGCCTTGGTAACTGTATCTAAGAAGCCCACTAGGTTTAGGAGGCATGGTCCGGCCTTAACAATGTCAAACAGTGAGGGGTCAAAGGTTGGGAGGTACCCAATGTCTCTGACAGTGATCCATGATGTGCACCATAGCCTTGCAGACCAGGCTAGTCAGTGCTATAGGATAATAGGTCCCGTGGTCCATTGTGGTGCCACCTTTGTGGAGTGGGATAACTGTTGCTGTGCACCATTCAGGGGGCACTATGCCCGATGTGAGGCTATTATTGAACATGGTGCATAGGTGAGGAGACAGTATGATCCAAAGTTCATGTACAATGCAGCCTGGGATGTTGTCCAGTCCCATGGATGCTGTGATATTGCCTTCAGAGTGTGCAGCTTTGAGAGGGATCTGCCAGGATGTTGCCAATATACATTGTTTCTGTAATGTTCATGCCTTTGTGTTGTAACTCAGAGCAGATCTGGTTGCTGACATCGAGGCTCTGTGATTGTTGTTGGTATTAGTTGTGTTAACGTTTTTGTAGCTAGCTTTGGAGGATTGTATAAGGGATCTCACCTTCTTACCGATGCTGGCCAGAGATCTCATCCACGCATGGTATTGTACTCTTGTTTGCAACAGTGTCTTCCTCCTGTAGTACAATATGTTTATGGCAGGGGACCACCAGATGGGTTTAGTTAATTATGAGTATAGCATCCTGGTTACGTTTGGGATAGCACAAGCCATGCACTCCTGCAAGTGCTTATAGAGTGCATTTGTGTAGGATTCAGCAGTTGTAACGATACTGTCCATCTGCATGGGTGTCATGACATCCACCACATTTGCCTTAAGAAGCATGTAGTTGGCCTTGTACATATATTATACTGTGGTTCATTTAATGGGGGTTAGGTGCGGGATGTGGATATCAAGGTCGTTCATCACATGGTCTGATACTACCAATGAGGAGTTGGCTTCACGTGTGGAGCACCAGTCACTCATGTTGGTAATGACTAGGTCTAGGATATTGTTGCCCCTGGTGGGTGTGTGGATATGTTGAATCAGGGCATTGGTGTTTATGAATTCCAGAAACCATTGAGCTAATGTGTTGGTACATGAGTAGTTTTCCCAGTTAATGGTGGGGTAGATACAGTGAGGCTTATGTGATGAGTGTGGTGTTGTGCGACTGTATACCTTCTCCACTTGACAGTCAGGCTCAGGCTTGGTTGGAGAGACCTTTACCTCCAGTTTGGCTAGATGAGTGCATCTCTCACAGGCTGTAGTGTTGGGTGGTAGGTGGAGAGGCTTGTCTGAACACATGAGGCAATGTGTACATTGCCTCAAGATGTCCAGATTCATTAGATAGACAGGTGAGAACACTGGCAGTTGACTCTTGGACATGCCTGAATATAGAACTACATTCACCTAGATAAGTGAGGAAAGTGAGTACAACAGCTACATTTCTCTACGCAAGTGAGAAAAGTATGTACAAAACCTGTTCACTCTTACCTGTAGTTGATGTGGAAGATTGAGTGATATAGTAATCATTAGCTTACATACTGTTTACAAATCCTGAACAAGTGCTTAGCATGAATAAGCAACCCAGATAGGGTCTTGGATAATATAAAATCATGGCCCCCTCCCCCCAACAGTTACACAAGCATATATCCATGTACACCACAGGGCCCCTGTACCCACAACTATGCAGATACAAGCTGCACTCAGTCTGCATGGGACCTGCCCACATCACAGGTTGTATCATACACATATGGCAAAACAAGATGCTCTTCCCGTACACATCTTGTAAAACATAGCTCTATGTCAGGTTTTGCACATGCTAAATGGTGGGCACCAACAGGTATCACAACCCAACAAAGTGGGAGCCACCACTGATAATGGGAAGTACTGCACTACTACCCTGCTGATTCTGGTCTGGAAGGCCATTGACCTTGATCACGTAAGTGATGTCAGCAGTAGAGATGTAGATGACAGTATGGCTGATGTCACACTGCATATCATAACCTTGCCAGGTCATAGAACATCATCACCCATACTGTGTACCACCTACACCCAGTATACTAGATGTACATTCCTATGTCACAGGAGTTTTAGCAACAGGACTGCTGGCAGAAACAACACTACAGAAGGTGTCTGAATAATACGTGATCATCACACCAGTGGCAGCTACAGTATGTCAGGGTTAATGAATTATATTCCCCCTCATTGTAGTCCATACCTCACAGACAAACAGAAGGCATCTGCCTATTGAATTATGTGAATGACTATGACCTAGGAGCAATAGCTGACTTGCATTGTCACCCCTATGTTAATAACCCTGTACCTATGAACTACCACCTAGGCAGCGGTCATCATAATGGACACTTGTGTGTGAGGGATGCAGCTGGGCAGTTGTCTTTCCTGTGATAGCTTCATCACCACACCCATCAGGGAATCATATGTGGTAACCCTAATAATAATAGGGTGCCATGCATGAATATGGAGATCATTGTCCAGCCATACAGACCAAACAAGTGACCCATATCAGATCACATATTTCCTTTAAGGGGTACTGGCCATGTGCAGATGGCTTACACCAGCCTTCCCATTCCCCATCTCCACTATGTAGGATGATGCATACCCTGAATAAATCCATGTCCAACCCAGTGATATCGGACATGCTACACATACTCATCCTGATCCCGAACACATACTTCATGGACATCCACCTACCACATGCTGGACAGATCCTTGTCCCATACTCTTGACATAGTCCTGCCATACTATGCATTCCTGTACGTCAAAGCTGCACATCTCTCCCCTCTCAGACATGGTTTGATGACCGCATGGTAACGCATGATATATGTATCAATAACTCTGTGGATCAGTAATGTGGCACTGCTCCACCTGGCCCCACAGACCTGCCTGTCAGCTACTGCCAGGTAACCTTTGATACTAGATGCACACATGGCCCATGGCATATAGCCCACTAGTTGACTGACTGTATATGCCATAGTTGATATCCATCCCTGCAAATACCATCTGGCTAGCCAGTGTCCCATGTGTATCACGTGCAACACTAGTGATACATGTCAGGATGTTGAATCGCTGTACCGTGCCATGTAGATGTATATGGCAGAACACATACATGTAAAACCTTATGTGAGCATGTCTGCAGGGTCACAGGTCATGCCTGTTAAGGCAGTGTAAGTCCTTATATGTGACATATACACTGCATCAAGGTCGACTGCATTAATGTGGACACATCCAGCCATGTGCTGATAGGTAGGAACACCAGTACAGGCAAACAGACATGCCCACATCAAGACAGCAGCCACATGGAGTATGAGCAATGTAATCAGGTGACACACACACACACATATATGGTGATAATATCCACTCAACATTGAGTGTCACATGTGTGTGACACAAACACATCAGTGTCATGTAGGATTGCAAATACAACTATTTAAACTGAAGTAATGCGATACACATGTATGTTCAGCTGTAGCTCTGTAAGTCGTTGAGGTACTGTGATCTGTCTCCATCATTATGTCTTCCAGGTATGCCTCGTGCAAGGCTTCCCCCATTTACATGCTTGGAGGATGAGGCCCTCATCCCATACCTACTCAATAATCACGGCATCCTGTTCAGCCATGTGCCACAGGATGCACAGCAGCGGGATACCCTGTGGATGGAACTTTGCAGGAGGGTTAATGATGTGGATGGCCACAACTGCACATATCAGCAGGTGCACAGACACTGTACAGACCCCATTAGATGGTTGAAACAGCGTGCAAATGCAATCACCGGGGAACAAGATGCAGCAGGTGGTGGACCAACAACCCAGCCCCCACTCACACGTATCAAGGAGCTACTGGCCAACCTGGGGACACCTGCAGAACCACATCCACAAGCCTTAGCCGATATTGTGGAGGTGGGTGTCTCTCAACCACTGAGCCTGGAGTTGCCTGGTAAGTCAGTACTGCACCTATAACAACTATATTCCATATAGCTGCATGTGTCAGTGTACAATATGTAATGTAACATCATACGCAAGGCATGTATACACACATGCTACATACTATAGTATGCTATTCTGTGTATGCACACATGTGCATACACCATAGTATAGTCTAATGTACTAGTGTATGTGTTATGCACACTGCTCCCTGTAGCCTTTATACAGGGATGGATTATGGTCATACTGCTGTGTTACTCCTATTTAGGTACCTCTGGCATTCCGCGATGACAGCAGTCCATTGTAGGTGAGAGTGTTATTATTTATCAGGAACCATAATGCACAAATCTATCTGCCATGTGGCCATTCACAACATGTACACATAATGTGTGGTCCTGTCACAATATACAGGTCGGACTTGCAATGCATCACAATGACTATCCATGTGCCACACTTGCAAACTATGTGAATCATCTCACCAACATGAATCCTCACAAACTTTATTGCCAGATGTGCTGACAGCTGTGCATACAATGGTGGAGGTGCTGTTCACTTTAGGAATGTACAACAGATCTGATCTACACATGTAGTGAATACAAACAGTACTACACAGTGAGCTGGAGTATGGCCAGCACACAGGTTTTACCAGTGTGGACCATAACCCTGCTATGAATGTCACACAATGTGATGTGCTATCTTGACATGTCCATGACATATATTTGCCTGGCTGCTACACTGCCTACCTAACCTGAAAACATATCCCACATACCAGCCTTTATCTGCATAACCCTTTTGTCAGTGGGGCATATATGTCATATGGGACAACACAGACATGTGAAGTAGATGCCCATCACTATAATTTGGACAACACATGTACACATATGGCCATGAAGGATGGCCAGAGACATGGAGCAACACACACACTAGAAGTGTTGTGCTTGTGTGTACACCCTGTCGTACAATGGCTACACATGGTTTGGCCATGGTCTTTGTATAATGGTCATAATGTAGATGTGGAACACTAGACATCCTATAGGCCTGAGCACATCTTGTGTAGGAGTAACATCAATCCACCACATAGGATGTGTTGAACATCTTGAGGGTGTTGCAGTTAACTGTACAGTACAGATACCTGTACAGTATCCACATCAGGCCACAGATACAGTGCATTCCCATTGCTGGTGATGGACATACATGCCATACTAGCTCCTTGTGTGTGTGTGTGTGTGTGTGTGTGTGTGTGTGTGTGTGTGTGTGTGTGTGTGTGTGTGTGTGTGTGTTACATAGATGTCATGTGGGACATGGTGTACCAACGTGTTCACCATGTCTGCCCATAGTTTCCAGGCTGCAGCAATATGGTTGCAGATGTGCTGGGGTGTCATTCGTATATCCATCAGTGACCTGTGTCACAACTTCCACATCATGGTTTAGTGTGTATACACCTCAGTGACATGGGTCACATTCCACAGTATATATGCATTGTATCTGAACACAATCATGCCTATGAACCCTGTCTGTAACTCACACTGTATAGCACTAGAGACTCCTCATGATTACCTGCAATGGCCATGCACATCAGCTAAATTTGCAGTATATCTGTAGGGTGGACAGACAACAGACAACACTGAATTGGTACACCATTGCCCCACTGTATATTTGACAGGGTATGATTATGTTAAACATGTATACATGTCATTGCACATGTCAGCAGATCACATGTCATACAACATGTGATTATCGAGGTCATATACCACACATCATGCAGGTGTACTCTTAACTTGTGCTGGTCCACATGGTGTAACACAGGGATGTATGCTAACTGCTACTATGATTGTATAATTTGCATGCTGTCTGCTGTCACACATGCATGCTGTGTGCAACCTAGGGATGTATGATAACTACCAATATTATTGTCTGCGCTGCATGCCGTCTGCCATATCACATGCATGTTGCATGCCTTCTGTCATATCACATGTGTGTGTGTGTCTATTGTATAGATTGTAATGTACAGTTTTTGTCTGCCCTCACAGGTGATGTAGATGCATTGCCCTCCTGCGGTACATCAGATGTTAGTGTCCCCACAGACTCTAGCAGTGATGATGAACATATGATTGGGTCACAGGCAGAGTTGTCAGGGGCTGAAACTGTGCCATTGGTTGCCATTCCATCTATATCCACCTCATCAGCTCACACAGATCCCATACCTGCACATACCCCATCACCAGTGGCCATAGAGGAAGGACAGTTGGTGCGTGATAGCTTGGAACAGGAAAGTGTGGGCGCTATGGAAGGTGTGCCTGCACACCATGGTGTCAGCCAAACTACTGGTGATGCCCCACACAGGCATGTGGTCAGTGCTGCTCATAGGAGGACCTCTGGCCAACATGCTCCTGCACGACAGAGCACAGCAGCTGGTGTCACCAGACACATGTCTCAGGCTGTAATGGAGGCACAGGCACGTGCTGAATGGTGCAACAGAGAAGATCAGAGGCTACAGAAGGTTGCTGTCCATTCTTTAAACAACAGCATCCAGGCAATGGTAAATGCTCAACAACAGATTGCTGATGCTTTGGATAGATGGTTGGGTGGCATGGTTGGAGTCCTTGACCATGGCATGACAATCCATGAGCATGAGCTGTCTGAGTTGGAACATCTGGTAGGAGTGAGGCATTGGGCACATGGACGTAGACCTGCTACATCACCTGGATCAGGTCTACGTGTACAAGCTACCTCATATGCCCACTCCCATAGTGGCAGTAGCAGCAGCAGTGCATCTGGTGCTGTGCTGTCCACACCATGACACAGCAGGCCACGTGCACATGGCCTGGGACGGTCCCAACAGGTACATGGTTCCAGTGGACTAGTGACATCAGACAGTACCCAATCTGCACCTCTGTCTGGTAGAGTCCGTGCAACCCCTGGCAGGCACAGGTCACATGTCTGTGGCCGGACACTGTGAACTATAAAACCTCACCTGTACAGTCTGCAGCTGTCAATAATACTCCTGTGTAGGCCAGATACATGGGAAAACTGTGTGCAGACATACACGTACACACTGGACACATATGTAAGGCACCGCAACACACACATGCATAACATCCACACATGCCCAATTAGATCAAAGGCCCAAACCCACACACATGATGTCATCCAATGATGCAGCCTAGACCTCTGGCAAACATTAACAACCTGTGCATATGATGATGCCTGTGCTGCATCCCTGACATCCACACCATCGGTGCAGGGACATGCTCATATGGTCTGATGCAAAGGGTGAACAGACTAGAATGATATGTGTAGCTTACAAATGTTGATGACTGTTGACAGTGAGCAGATATACCATGTAGTTCAGGTGTACAATACTGTTAACAGTATGTGTCTTGTGTAACAACAGTGCAGCCTAGGCCAATGGCAAACATTAACACCCTGTGCATATGATGATGCCTGTGCCGCATCCCTGAAATCCACACCATCGGAGCAGGGACATGCTCATATAGCCTGATGCACTGGGTGAAAAGACTAGGAAGATATGTGCAGTTTACAAATGTTGAGAACTGTTGACAGTCAGCAGATATACCATGTAGTACAGGTGTACAATACTGTTAACAGTATGTGTCTTTTGTAACAACAGTAAATGCATGTTGGTCATGTTGTTCTGCTGTTCTTCTTCAGGTCTAATTGCACGTGCCGGTGGATGTCAGTGTTTGCAGTTAAGTGTCCCATATGTCATTGTGGACTACTCACAGGTATGTATGAATATACAAGCATGCACCATGTAGCTGCCACATACCAGTGAGAATGTCTCACATTACAAACACGTCTACCGTTCCAAAAGCATGATAGCTGTGTATTAAGCTACTGTGGCCACAGACGTGACATCCATAAAAGGTGACATCACAGGTACAGTTACATGGAGTGGTGAGGTAAGAGAGTGGTCTAGCTGATTACAAGGGTAGAGGCCACTGGGAAGTGTGATGCCTCAATGGGAATCAGTAATACACGTTCCCATGACAGGGTGCCAGCACACAACTGCACCCACACACTCAGGTATTGACACACATGTATTCAGTGACACTGTAAATCACACATACATACACACACACACACACACACACACACACACACACACACACACACACACACACACACACACACACACACAGCTTCACCAACACAGTAACACATACTTGCACACAGTTGCTACCGGTGTGCTGACGACCCCTGCCTATGTGCAAATCAACATTACAGTACTGTGCACCTACATGATGCGCCACAGAGAATACACATGTACAGGTAGTCAGTATGGCCTAAGATTGGGGACATCAACAAGGATAGTTGAATGCATCGCCTGGATGGTGGGAGGGGTCCTATCAGTTCAATATGGTAACATACATCCTCACCCCAGGGACAAGTCAGCCCTACATACACACACTGTGACATTCAGTAATTAATACACCTATGTCATGCACATACAGATACCTCACATGTGTGGGATACACACCCCTGCCTATGCCCTGCTTTATACATTGCTGTCTGTACAGATGTGTACACTAGTGTACAGTAGAGTGATTAACAATTGAGATGTATTCCCCACAATACGTGACAGATATGGACACACACGCAACCACACATGCCAGTACTGTGAATCTCAGACCTGCCTAGCTCATGTTATGTATGTCAGACATACAGCAGTATTGCATGCATTACAAACTATACTGACGCTTTCTGTGCCAACAGTGCTGATATATGTGCAAGGGGCATCATATCTATTAACAGGTGTCAAGTGATTTACCTTTGCTATCACCCTGACCACTGTCTAAGTTGTGTGTTATGTCCTTCAGTTAACGAAACCATTGCTTACCAGTTACACAGGGTATTGTAGGACCACTTGTGACACACCTGTGAGCTCTTCACAGCAAACATCTGTCTGCAAAGATGCCCTGCCACTTAGTAACTTCAACACATCTTTCCATACCTGTGGTACATCTTTCTGTACATTCAGCATATCACCATATACAGTTGGCAGTGTTGAGGCTGCATTGCAGCTGCATGATGTACTAGGATACACGCCACCTGCATACATCAGCAACTGCACACGCATGTTATCTGAATGCATAACACTATGTGTACAGGTGTGTAGGTCCTACAATCCTGACTTTTGGTCATGTTTGTAGGCATTGCAATTGGTGGATATGTGTAATAACATACATGACAGATGGACTGTTGTATGATATGATGGGTGACCAGTACAGAGGGGATGTTACCTCTGTCAACATTGATATCACACCTTATGTACTGTTAGAATTCAGCAGCCATGGACCTACATTCCATGTGCAGGTGTGTAATGGCTGTAGCCACCTGTTTGCACAAAAGACTACAACAGCCATGCTATTTACAGGTATGTTGTACGTGTGGTATGTACATACCCAGGACAGGTACATGTATGTCATATCCATACATGAGGGTGTGTACTGGTGTACAGCAACAGACATCTGCTGATGGTGGACAGTACTGAAGGCCCTTGGTATGTGTACAGCTGACCTGGTCACAGACAGTGGTATCATTGCATTGCAGGTCAAGGGTCACATGGTGGCGTACTTGTCTGTTATACAACATGTATGGTTGCGTGATGGTGGTCCGAGGGCATGGTGGTGTCTGCAGTTTACATCCTAGAATGCAGCGCAGCATGTGACACTGTGTCCTGCACATGGCTCATTTGTGATGCCTTTCATGGGGAGACTGGTCAGTACATGTGAGTGGTCTTTATGCATGTGGGTACACCGCCTGGAGCGGTCCGTACCTGTGTTATGGCCCACATGTCTGGTTCTGAGGTATATGGTGGTAGTGCTAGGTTCTGAGGTATATGATGATAGAGCTATTGTGCACTACAGAGACATCAGCCAGGTTTTCCTCACTGCACAGATGTCAGTACTCCCCATTGTTGGATCTAAAGTGGCCAGCTGTGAATATGGACGCTACACATCTAGCACTGGTTAGCATAAGGAAAGAATGCAGTTGTCCTGTAGGTGTATGGGAGTTAACCTGTGTTTAGGACATTTGCCTTGGAATGGCACTGTGTGGGTGGATGCAACTTGGGTAATATCCACACTCCCTTGTATCATGGATGCATGTGATATGTGTCAAAGGTCTGCCTACTGTCAGCCATGCCATCCCAGAATGACAACTGATTTTCTAAAGACCAGTGTCAAATAAATGTAGACCAGCGTTCCTGCTAACAATGACAACTACCAACACCAGAGCCTATTACAATGTGTTATTTACATCTACCTGTAATAGCATGGCCACTGTGGCCCTCCGTGTTTAGCATCAGATTGCATCCCAGACAGCCCTGTGCTACTAGGAATATGAGCATGTCCAGTATATCCTTGTGTAGATGGACACATAGTAGTGCATTCCGACCAGCCCTGTGCTGCTAATAGTGTGAGTATGCCCCCTGTGCTACTAAGTTTATGAGCATGCCCAGTATATCCTTGTGTAGATGGACACATTGTGCATTCCAGACATCCCTGCGCTACTAAGTGTATGAGCATGCCCAGTATATCCTTGTGTAGATGGACGCAGTGCATACTGAACAGCCCTGTGCTACTAAGTGTGTAAGCATGCCCAGTGACACCTTGTGTTGGTTATGTGCCTCTGCGTAAGGGCATGGCCATTGTAACTCTGTATAATGGTAGTAGTTGTCCATTCCAGAGATGGGCATACTCCAGATCAGGATGGATTCATACTTTAAACACACAGGTTCACAGGTATGTACATCTTAACTGCCAGCATCCCTGTTGATATCCACATTACCAGACGGTCATAATGACAGCCTTGACATGTGTAGTCTGTGTGGCGCGATTTGTATATATGTAATATTGTAATAGTAATCTGTAAATAGGCAGGTGTTCCATACCCGACACTGGCGTGTGTGTGTATGTCTGTCCCTGTTTGCTGGTGGACTCTAAATAGCTTTCAGACTGGCCACACTCCATACATTTCTTATACCCACTGCTAGCAAGGCCAATGATGTCACCCATCTACAAATACACCTCTGGGAGGGCTGTGTTCCAGTAATCTTGGTAGCACGTTCTGTAACTGCATAATGCTGTAGTGTAATAAAGTAGTTAGGTCGGTGTTCTATTCCCACACTTGCTGTGTGTGTGTGTGTGTGTGTGTGTGTGTGTGTGTGTGTGTGTGTGTGTGTGTGTGTGTGTGTGTCTCCCCGTCTGCCTCAGGACTGAGTAATACCTTTATACTGCTCACACTCCATACATTTCTTATAACCACCGTTAGCAAGGCCGATGATGTCACCCATCTACAAATACACTTCTGGGAGTGCTGTCTCCCACTAATCTCGGTAGTGCATTCTGTAACTGCATAATGCTGTAGTGTAATAAAGTAGTTAGGTCAGTGTTCTAGTCCCACACTTGCCATGTGTGTGTGTCTCCCTGAGGACTGAATAATACCTTTATACTGCTCACACTCCATACATTTCTTATACCTACCGTTAGCAAGGCCGATGATGTCACCCATCTACAAATACACCTCTGGGAGTGCTGTGGTCCAGTAATCTCGGTAGTGTGTTCTGTAACTGCGTAATGCTGTAGTGTGATAAGGTAGTTAGGTCAGTATTCGAGTCACAGCCATGCCAACTGTGTGTGTGTGTCTCTGTCTGCCTGGGAACAGAATAATGCTTTTAGACTGCTCACACTCCATACAATCCCTATCACCTTCTTTGCCAATGCTGATGATGTCACCCACCTAGAAGTACACCTCTGGGAGTGCTGTGTCCCAGTAATCTCGGTAGAGCGTTCTGTAACTGCAGAATGCTGTAGTGTGATGAGGTAGTTAGGTTGGTTTTCTAATCCCTGCCATGCCCCCTGTGTGTGTGTGTCCATCTGCCTGGGGACAGAATAATACTTTTAGACTGCTCACACTCCATACAATCCCTATCGCCATCTTTGCCAATGCTGATGATGTCACCAACCTAGAAGTATACCTCTGGGACTGCTGTGTCCCAATAATCTCAGTAGCATGTTCTGTAACTGCGTAATGCAGTAGTGTGATAAGGTAGTTAGGTTGGTATTCTAATCCCAGCCATGCCAACTATGTGTGTGTCTCCGTCTGCCTGGGGACAGAATAATGCTTTTTAGACTGATCACACTCCATACAATCCCTGTTGCCATCTTTGCCAATGCTGATGGTGTCACCCACCTAGAAATACACCTCTGGGAATGCTGTGTCCCAGTAATTTCGGTAGCGCGTTCTGTAACTGCGTAATGCTGTAGTGTGGTAGAATAGACAGGTAAGTCCTCTATTCCAAGGGATGACAGGTGTGTATGTTTGGCAATCATAGCCTATGTGTTGGTGTCTGTGAGTGACTAGCTACTGGATGTGTTGAGGAGTGTGTTGAGGTGTTTTCCTATATAGTGGCCATAAATGTCACAACTGGCCAAGACATTGGGTTGTCAAGACATACACATACATTCGACAATAGGTCTGGTGAGTAATGTCAGCAGCCCTAATCTTACCCTTAATACAGTCTGAACCCGTGTGACGCACAGAAACACACCTGCCCTGATATTAACACCAGTACATTATGCAGACGGCCCATGTGGTTTCCTATTCATTCTTGTCTAATGCTTTGATGTCACGTGGTCCGCTGCTGAGATATATATTCTATATCTACGTATGTATGTCTATATGTATATATGTGTGTGTCTGTGTGTGTGTGTGTGTGTTTGTGTGTGTGTGTGTGTGTGTGTGTGTGTGTGTGTGTGTGTGTGTGTGTGTGTGTGTGTGTGTGTGTGTGTGTATATATATATATATGTGTGTGTGTGTGGACATTAGCACACATAAATCTACATGATAGAATACATGTCCTATACTGTTGAATGCCTGTGCTGGATGATCTGTACGTGATAACCTCAGATGTATGTATATCTGCCATGGCTTAGTTCTAAAGCACATTGTCTGTGGTGTGCAGGGTCCTGGTTTCGAGCCATGCAGAGGCCGGTTGTTTTGTTACTGGGAAGAACAAGGGACATTGAATACGGTGATAGTAAGGCGCTTTTAACCAGTTGTGTGCGGGTCTGTGTGACAGTAAGCAGTGGTTATTTTTGGGGAGGCTCAGTATGGCTCATGTAACTATGCATTAGAAGACAATACTATGCAAACAAGGTGGAAAATAGTGAATCCCATTTATCCCCAGGGTGTGATGCAGGTCTCAAGAGTGTATGTGTATAGATAGCTGGGTGCAGGACTCGAATATAGGTGAAAGCACGGAGGGGGTGTGTCAGGCATACTGTACAAAGATTGGAGTCCTGTGTCTTGGGATTGTTCCTAGCTTAGCACACCTAAGCTAGGGGTGTGTCTATAACTGCCTAGTGCAATTGGGAGGGACAACAGCAGTAGGAGAGTAGTCAAAGTGAACAAGCTGGGCAAACAGGTGATATTTATCACAATCAGCAGATTACAGGCCCAGCAGACCAGCCTGGCACAGAACACTATGATAAAGTGAACAAACACCATCCCCACAGGTTTTTCCACACTCTACACCACCGGTGTATACATGCAAGGAAATTTTAACAAACAATCCTACGAAATGAGAAGGGCTGCAGCAGGCAACATAGACCAACATGTGCAGGAGGCTGAGGATGGTGAGGATGTGAATGCTGCCAAACAACCTTCAGTGAGGAAACAAAGAAGACTGTACAGACCCAGGGTAACCTACCAGGGGCTACATGAGCTGGAAATAGTGGAGCACTATGGGGTGGACAGAGACCTCCTACAGCAGATTGTTGAGCTGTGCCGGCCACACCTGACACATCGAACAGGCTGAGTGGAACCCATCCCAGTGGATACCAAGTTATGTATAGGCCTAGGTATACTAGCCACAGGTACCTCCCAAAGCACAACTGGGGATATCATGGGGATCTCACAGGCATCTGCATCCAGGGTATTCCACCAGTTCCTGGATGCCATGTCACCACATGCCAGTAAGCACGTTCATTTCATCAACACACGTGAGGTGTTGACCAGCAATATGCATCTCTTCCACCAAATGGCAGACTATCCTGGGGTAGTGGGTGTTATAGCTTGCATGCACGTATGCATCAAAGTACCACCCGGTGAGAAGGGTAGGGCCTACATTAACCACAGGAGCATCCCCTCCATCAACTGCCAGGTCTTATGCGATGCCCAGAGCATTATACTGAATATGTGGGCTGGCTGCCCTGGAAGTGATGACAATTCCAATATATGGCATCTGATGCAGCTGTACCACAGCTTTGCCAATATGGACATTCACTACGGTCACCTAGTGAGGGATGCTGGGTACCCACTGGAGCGGTGGCTGATGACACTCATCAGAAATGCACACACACCTGAACAACGATGCCATAATGAGGCACATGCACAGGCCAGACATATAATAGAGCATGTGTTTGGGATGCTCAGGTCATGGTTCTGGTTTCTGGACACATCCAGTAGAGCCTTGCATTATTCACCAGCTACATGCACCCAAATTGTTATGGTATGTGCTATGCTACACAATATGATCCTGCAGAAACAGCTGCAGCAGGAACAGCATGGGGCAGGGCCACACAGCCCCCACACAAATGCCAAGGCCTGTACAGGCACAGAGTGACTCGGAGGAGGAACAACCTGAGCCGGACCCAGTAGGTGGAAGGAGGCATGCCCCGTATGACCTGGCCTTGGCAAAGAGGCAATGCATAGCATATGCACTGACACAGTAGGTACCCAGGGAATGTCACCATCTCAGACTTGTACAGACAGTAAAAGGGATGCCAAACATGACACTACTTGTGCTCAGCCACGTATATGAAGTGCACTATGCACATCCGACATAGGCAGCCCTCCAGCACCATCCTCAGGTCTGGCACACCCTCAAGGTAAGTCAATCAACCTACCAATTGGCAGTTGTATTAGAATGTGTTGGTACCTGTAGCTATGGTATGGATGTGAGCATGCAAGAGAATTTGGTGGCTGAATGTTAAGGCAGCAGACAGTAGATGTCCATAGTGGCACCATGACATCTGTAGCACAGATGGTATTCGGTGATGAAAACCTGAGGTTGGAAGATAAGATTGCTAGTGTGACACTTATGGACACCATCTTAAAATATAATTTTATTAT
>NC_056739.1:1882848132-1882993734 GCF_019279795.1 Protopterus annectens
TGTGCTATAGTCAAGCTTTAACCAGGAATGCCTTTACGTTAGGCGGATGCTCTAACCACTACACTATTGGTGTTCTGCTTCATTTCTATGTATACCCATGTTTCATAGTTACCTGAACACACGCCTCAACACTTCACTTACACAGCAGGCATCCATTCTCCTGCTGGGAAACCGCAGTACTGCACATGTGCTATTCCCTATTCTTTACTGCTCTGGACCCATGCTGCATGTTTACTCACTCCAAGGATATTCAGAACTCCAAAGCTTATAGTCCTGGCACATACGTGTGTTTGATTGTCAGAGTGTTCATGTGGTCATCTGGGTTTAGACATGTCTGACTGGAGACCGGAACATCCCTGTACCCATCTGAAAGCCAGAATTAGCACGTGGACAGAGTTAGTCCCAATGTTACCATTCTACTTATGTTTACAGACACAGGATTTGCCCACCTCTGACCAGCTTGATATGTCGGCACTACATAATATGGGGTGGGGGTGGGGTTTCCGCTGGTGTTTCCATTCACATTTCTTTTGACTACTTTATTGTGACCATGTTCATTTATATATATATATATATATATATATATATATATATATATATATATATCTGTACATACACATACACCTACATACCTAGTTACATTTCCCATACTGTTGAACGTCCATCATGCATCCCCGCTGGCTTTACCTCCCTATATCCGACAGACATTATTCTGGGCATCACATAAAATTAGCGGCACTTGCATCTCTTGGACCCAGAAACACACACACCTTAGTCACCGGTTTGACCACTACACCATCCATGGTACATTCCGCATGGATTGTAGCTAGGATATATGACTCCACTACAGGTATTCAACAGTACTGGCAACAAATGTGACAGTTGGTTTGTGTACATATGTGTACGGACCTCTCAACCACTCAGGGACTACATTCATCAGTAACAGGGACAAGGCAAGGACAAATCAGGGACAATCACTTTTAAAATATTTGTACTATTAACTTGAAACATTGACAAAATCAGAGCGTATGTATTAATATTTATTTTCTGAAGTAAAAGACGTCTATTACTCTTAATTATTGTCATTATTCATTCAGTGTAATTCACCACCTTTCCTCCAAAGGTCACTGGTTTTAGGGGGGATTAAGAGGCTGGCCAGTTATTGTGCGAATGCTCTGACCATTGGTAGGGTTGCCACCTTTTCATATGGCCAGGATGGGATATATTTGGGACACACCAGATTTTTCAGGGCAACACATAGCCACGGTCAGTATAACAGATAGTACTTTTGTTTTATGCCTAAATGTAAGCTTATTGTTGTAGCAGTTTAGCTGCTTCTTCTGTTCCATTTACTTGCTTATTCTGTTTCTTGTAACATGTAGGTATTTTACATACAGAAATAACTATTGTATGTGACTATTACATAAGATGTGGGACATAATTATGTCCTACGATCGCAGGATATTTTACATTTATAAAGTTTTGGTATGGACACAACTGCCCAGTGGGGGACTGTCCCTCACAATGTGGGACAGGTGGTAACCCTGACCATTGGGCTAGACTTAGCTATTGGCGGCGCACTAACACAATGTGTTTCGCTTCCACTTGTTATAACTATCAACACTACAATAGAATACGGGCACAGGGTTTTAAATGTCATTTGTTCGAGGGATGGGGACTCAATATTCAGCTACGTGCATTTGTGTTTGCTTCTTATTTTTGTGTCCGCAAAACTGTCTTGCATGCTTTGCATATATTTCAGTATCCACGGACACTGACAGGTGTGATTACTATTAGAGGCAGGCTGTACTATTCAGCATTTTAGGTTGCACGTAAACAGCCGACATGTCCACGCCTCCGTGCGGTGCTTGGACACGCCCCATGCACTTGCGCACATTTCCTATGCACGTGGATGTGGCGGCAGCACGCCTTCATTAATATGCATATGGCACTACTGCACCATCTCTACGCCACACGGTCGGCGCAAGCCTAACGCCGTTCTTGCGCCGAGCTTCAGGAATCCCGGGGTATGTTTCTTATTGTTAGGTAGCTGATGTAGAATTCCATTCTGTATTATCTCTTTTAATAATGCTTAATAGTAAATTGTTCTAACTGACTTGTTTTAATTGAACTATATGAATTTGTGTTTATAAAAAATATTGCTGCATTTTCTGCCTTAAGAAGAGCCTGATTTAGACTGAAATATAGCTATAAAACAGTTTGATTCATTTTGTTTGGCCCTGCACTTTTTATGTCAATTGGACATAGCATACAGTAAAAAAACCTGCTTGTTTTGGCCTTTGGTGATTCACTTTTCTCAACTGCTCTTTTATTTTAATGAAACAACAGTTTCATGAATACCAGAATGTGTCACCTTCTGTTTTGTCCAGAGCCTCAGATTATTTATAGTTGTTTGCTATTGGGGATCATCTCCAGCTAATTAGCAGCTTACAAGATACCTCAGTCTGATTGCAATGAATGAGCAAGAAACTCTGCCTTTTAAAACTTCATTTACTTCCTAGTCATTTAACAATAATGCATCCACATCAATGCCCAGAGTGTAACATGATCTAGAGTGGCTAGTCAAACAGGGTGATCCTTTAAACAAGCAATATCTTAGACTGTTCTGGCAAAACATTGTTACTGCTTATCCTCATTTAACTGTTATATATGGTAAACATCAAAAAGGGAGAACGGGAAGCTGAGTCCTTCTTTATTTAAAGAGTAGAATGGTATGTTTCTGTCACTACAGAATATCAGTGAGCTGTGGTTATTATGCAAATCATACATTTTTAGGAACAGATTCCAAAAGAAAGTTATAGACAGGCCAGCAAGCTAAAGGAAGGCATCAATACATCAGCAGCAGATGGGATTCTATAATCAAAGTTAAAGTAAACTTTATTGTCATTTAGGACTGCACAAGTGCAGCCTAAATGGAATTTTGAGTATCAACTCACAAGATAGTACAAAGGAAGCAAGGATAACAAGAACTACAGTATATCATTTAAGTTTAAAGAAGGTATTCAATACAAGACCCCAGAAGGATAAATAAACCAATAATAAGAGCAAAAACACACAAGCCCTCCCAGACAGTCTTAAGAAGAATACTGTGCATAGCAGCATGACAGAGTAGGGTTGCACATATTAACATTGTCATCCTTTGTTCATCTGCATCAGACAAACAGCAGGCAACTGCACATAAATAAGAAAATATAATGCTACATAAAAAAAAGGCAAACAAAAAAAGATATTGCACACTTGTCAGCTGAGCTACATATTGTGAATCATTATGGACTAAATAATCAGTGGCTGGTATCAGAGTTTATAAGTCTCAACACTGTTGGGTAGAAGCTATTTTATTTATTTTTATTTATTTTACATTTGTTGACCGGGCTAGTCTAGTTGGATACATGTCCATTTTCAGTAGAGGCCCGGGGAGAAAAGCTCCACAATAAAAATGGGTTAGTAAAATCAAGTATGTTATACATTCAAATAAGAAATATTATACAAAAATAGGTGTTACAGAGAAAAAACTGGTTCATAAGTATTACTAGCAAAAATACTTTACAATAGTGAGAATCAGCAAGCATAATTTTTTTTTTTTTTTTTTTTGAGGGAGAATATAAAGGGTGAGAAAATAGAGAATAGAAAGTTTTAGTCAAGGTTTGTAAAGGACAGAGCTAATAAGAATTAAACACAGGATTTAGCTGATTGTTGAACGTTCAAACACTAATACTATACTAACCTAGAAAAGGTTTGAGGGGGTGAAAAGGGTAGAGGGAGTGCCAGTTTAGTCAGGGTTAGTACAAGGACAGAGCCATTGAGACTTGAGCAGAGTTTTTAGCTGCTTCTTGAAAGTGGGTATAGAAATAATAGTGGTGAGTTCATGAGGAAGCTTGTTCCAGACAGGTGCAATACAGTTGGCGAACAAACAGTCTCCAGCTTTGTTGTTGGATTTATAGGGTGCTGCTAGTAGCTTTGTAGCGGAGCGCAAGGATGATAGATTTCTATAAGGAGTAATAAGGGTACTAAGTATTGTGGTGTTAGAAGGTTGACAGAAGATTTTGTGGGTGATGGTAAGTTGCTGTAGTCATATTTGATTTTGTAGTTCCAGCCAGCCTAGTTGTTTCAGATTAGAGCAATGATGGGTTCTAAAAGGGGCTCCTGTGGCAAATCTTGTAATATCATTATAGGATACTGCTAATTTATTGAAATTAGCTTTTGATAAGTTTGTGAAAATAGGTGAGGCATCAAGAAGGGTAGAGAATAAGTGTGTTTGAGCTAAAGTACTTCTGGCTAAGGTAGTTAGGAAGGGTTTGAGCCTATAGAGAGATCCAAGTTTTCTATTGACTGACTTGATGGTTAAGTTAATATGGGCATTGAAGTTGAGATTATGGTCTATTGTGACACCTAACAGTTTGGTAGTTGAGTCAGGGGATATTATTGTGCCATTGTTTGACATTATATCGAAGGTAAAGGTTAAAGATTTCTGTGATGGGGTAAAAAGTAATAATTTAGTCTTTTTGGGATTTAGTAAGAGGCCATGCTGATAGAACCAGTTTTCAGCTGCTGTGAAGACTTGTTGTATAGTGGTCTGGAGCGTTATTGGGGAGGATGCTGAACATATCAGAGTTGAGTCATCGGCATATTGTATACATATGGATTGAGGAAGGGACATATTTAGTTTGTTAATAAACATAGAAAAGAGGAGAGGTCCCAGTATTGAGCCTTGTGGCACTCCAATTGTGATGGGAAAAAGAGATGATATTTGATTATCCCAAAGGACTGCTTGTTGTCTGTTATCTAGGTAGGATTTAAACCACTGGATAGCTTGACTGTCCAAGGCAAATGATTTCAGGATGTTTAGTAAGAGGGAATGGTTGACTATATCAAAGGCCTTAGAGAGGTCTAAGAATAGTGCTGAGGACAGCAGGTCCTATTTAAGTATCTGCTGGTCCTGGAGCAGATACTCTGATATCTCTTACCTAAAGATGGTTGGGGTCACAGATTATTTTGGATGCAGATTTAATGCTTCTTGCTTGGAAGACATCCTGGATTGATGGTAAGTTTGTCCCCATAATTTTTTTCAACAACCCACTCCACTCTCTGTAGCTTCTTTCTTTCTGCTATTGTACTGTTCCCAAACCAAACTGTGAAACTACAAGTGAGAATGCTCTCAGCTGCTTATCTGTAGAACATGATGAGAACAGTAGGTGGGAGCTTTGCTTTTTTGAGCCTTCTAAGAAAGTCAAGGCATTGGTGTGCTTTTCTGACCAACTGTTCAATGTTCACAGCCCAAGAGAGATCCTAAGAAATGTGCACCCTCTACAACTTTGCAGATTTGACCCTTTCCACCTCTTTATTATTTATCATGAGGGGTGAGTGTGTTGTTGACCCTTTCCTGACGTCTATAATGATTTATTTTGTTTTATTGGCATTCAGCTCAAGGTTGTTCTTAGCACACCAGTCAATGAGTAGATCTTGTCTCAATAATCTCTTTCATCCTCCCCTTTGATGAGGCCCACAACTGTAGTATCATCTGCAAACTTAATGATGTGATTGGTGTTGTATTTTGCAGAGCAGTCATGAGTAATGATAGTAAACAACAGGGGGTTTAGAACGCAACCCTGAGGAACACCGGTCTTGAGTATTATGCATCCTGAATTATTGTTGCCATCACATGTTTTCTGCAGTCTGTTCATCAAGAAGTCAAGGATCCAGTTGCACATGAGCCTGCTAACTCCAAGATGTACAAGCTTGTGAATAAGCTGCATAGGAACCACAGCACTGAATGCTGAGCTGAAATCAATAAACAACACCCTGACATCATCGTTTCTTCCCTCCAGATGATCAAGTGAGAGGTGGATTGCCATTGAAATAGCATCCCCAGTGGATTTGTGAGCCCAATAAGCAAATTGTAGAGGGTCGAAGGTGAATGGAAGGTTTGCCTACAGATGCCTTTTAACTAGCCTCTCAAAGCATTTCATGACATTTGAAGTTAGAGCAACTGGTCTGTAGTCATTCTGGGAGGCTGGATTAGCTTTTTTTGGGAGAGGGACAATATTCGTCACCTTGAAGCAAGATGGAACTTTGCCAAGAATAAGGGAAGTGTTGAAAATATCAGTTAGAACTGGACATAGTTGGTCTGCACAGCATTTAAGTACTTTGCACAGTATTTTATCAGGACCAGCTGCCTTTCTGGGGTTCACATTCTTATGATAGGTTTTACTTTGTTGGAGTTAAGGCTGAGAAACTCCTCCTCCTAGTTAATAGATAGTCTTGTAGCAGGCACATTGTTCTTCACTTCAAATCTGCCAAAGAAGGAGTTCAACCTGTCCAGGAATTCAGTGCTGTCTTCACACTGAGCTGACCTCCTTTTATAGTCAGTAATCTGTTATATCCCTTGCCAGAGACTCCTGGTGTCCCTCATGTCTGCAAACTGACTGTAATTTTTTTCCATATTTCCTCTTGACTTCTTTAATGCCCCTTTTTAGGTTTGCTCTAGCTTTGCTGAGACCCTTCTTGTCCTTGGCCCTGAATGCTGCATTTCTTGCCTTCAGGAGATCATAGACTTTGTTGCCGAGCCATGGCTTTTGTTTTGCTCTGATTGTGATGTTTTTGATGTCAGACACATCATCAACACACTTAGTGATGTAAGCTATTACTGCTTCCGTGTAATAATCTATGTTCACCAGTCCATCTGACATAGCTGCCTCTTTGAAAATGTCCTAGCAGGTGTTGTCAAAACAGACTCGGAGACATTCCAAAGCCCCCTTATGCCAGACCCTGATCAACTGTGGCCTTTTCTCTGATAAGAGCTGGTTTGTAGGCTGGTAGACGCTTGATGGAAAGATGATCAGAGCTTCCTAAGATAGGCTGTTGTATTGCTCTGTAGGCACCTTTGACATTGGAATATGCCTTGCCCAGAGTGTTAGCACCCCTTGTAGGAAAATCTAGAAATTGATAGTAGTGGGGTAACACCTCTCTAAGATCTACTTGATTAAAATCACCAGCAACCACATGTGCAAAGTCTGAGTTTTTCCTCTGCTCACAGAGAGTTATAAAGATTGCTCAGGGTCTTAGTGGTGTTTGCACTGGGTGGAATGCATACCACTGTTATGTGTATTCCATTTAGCTCTCTATGTACATAAAATGGTCTGTATTTTAAGAAAAGGAACTCTAGATTGGCAGAGCAATGTGACTGAACAATCTCACAGTTCTTACACCATCTTTCATTCACATGGATGCAGACTCCACCTTCCTTGACCTTTCCACATAAAGCTTGACATCTGTCTGCACGAAACAGTGTGTGACCCTCTAAGCTAACAGCACTATTATTGATCTTGTTATGCAGCCACGTCTCAGTAATCATCAATAAACAAATGCATGGCAAAGCAAGACCAGGTAATTATCCATTCAGTATAGGATCATTACGGACTCCACTTATGCCTGCCAGATTCAAAAACACTTCAGATATAGCAGTGCAACTTAACTGCAACAATGTACTGCAGAATGCATTTAGTGGAGGCCATATCAACTTTATCTTAACACCATTATATTCCATATGTTCTTAGGGAATCCTGAAAATCCATAAACCTTATTTAAAAAAAAAAATCCATCCAGCATTTAAGGCACTACAGCTGGCTGGAGTACTGAAAGGAATTCTAGAGGATGAACTGCAAATGCATTCCAGATAGATTTTTGCCTTATATTTTTGGTCTGTTTTTCATAATATTGTGGTTTTCTGACAAATTAGTGGCAAATCATTAAAGATTAAAGTTAGAAAATAATGACAGATATTTGAGTTTCAGACTTCATAACCTTCAGAAAATCCATGCTAATATGAAACATGTTATTCAATCTATTTTCTAAGTTTGTAAGAGCAATATTGAAAAATCGTACCTCTTTTTGGGCCTATGTCCCACTTTTATTTATGACTTTGTATTTCTTGCTGTAAGAGGTTGAGAGGTATGATTCCAGAAGGCAGCTAGCTAGACACCGAACCAGACTACAGTTAAGCCTATTCTCTGACCAGGAAATAATAGATAAATACAGATTAGACAGAGAGCTGGTGCATGCTGTGTGCAGGATGAGTGCACTCCACATGTATGCTCACCATACCTCTCATCTGCACCAAATTCCTCTGAATTTACCAGTTTAGAGGTCCAAATAATGGGGTGCCACTAATTTCTGATTGGCCCCCTTTATTCCCAATTCTTTCCCAGCTTTTTTTTTTTTTATTTTTTCCCCTCAGTTATTTTCCGCTGATGTCATCATATGCAGGGGCGTGCGTGATAACGTCAGCATCTTGAGCAGCCTGCCTGCCTGTCGAATTCAGCTGAGGGCTCGAGGCGTGTGACTGACTGACTCATTGGCTGATGTGAGTAGTGTGCAACGTGCATCTCGGACTTCACTGCAGCCCGCACAGCTAAGGTAAAGGCAAGCAAAGAGCGCTTCTTTCAAATTACAGAGCAGACAGAGATAGCAGAGTCAGTTAGTTAGTTTATCGAGGGTCAAGTTGGGACTCAGGGGCTGAACTGCACAGACTACGCTACTGCTACAGCTTGGAGTTAAACAGCAAGAGAGCAGCAACAGACCCAAGTCACCTAATAGTGCTTTTTTTTTTTTTTTTTTTTTTTTTTTTTTTTAATTAAAACTTTGACTTACAGTTACAATCAGTGACAGTCAGCAAGGCTACCCCATCCTAAAGCAAGCCATTCATTTCAGACTTCAGTGCAGCAGGCCACCAGGCAGCAGTAGGCCAGCAGCAGCAGCAGTCAGACTCGGGTCAGAGCGGTGGTGCGACCACCAGACATGAAATATTTTACTTCTTCCCCCAGCTTCTCCAAGTAAAAAGAAAGATAAAAAGAACTGGAAAGCAATACTTGCCCTGTAGCTGTAAACATTTGTTATGCTACCCAATACTTGCCCTGTAGCAGAAGAAAAATAATACTAAAGAGATCCAGGGATATCAATTTGTCACAAAGCCAGGTATTTTCATCTTCTGGGGTTCCCTAAGTCTTGAGATGCTATGTATGATGAAAATGATCTGCAGGTGAATTCCAGTGATTGCATGCACAGTGTACTGAGCTATTTATTGTTTACAGACAGTTTGATATATTATTTTGGTAATTAGGTAAAATGTTTAGTTGATAATTTTTTACCTTTTTGCTTTTTGGTTTGACAGGCTGTATTTAGCTGATTTTGTTTTATATGAAAATGCATGCACACACAAATACACATACACATAAATGCACACATCTACTCACTTTCACAGACCTGCTCTAGTATGTGATGTGTCTTGCACTATAAGTTCTTTAGGATTAGGAAATGAGTTTCCTGACAAGTGGCAACGCCAGAAATCATGAACCAAATCCCTTAATCCTAGATGACAGGATATTTCATCTGTCATGCAAATCAGACCCACATATTTCATGTATTCATTTTTGTTTCTGCTTGAACTTTGTTTCCCATTTCTATTCATTTTTCTGGGCTATAGTATTTGTGCAAATTGTTTTCCCAATACATTGAATAAGGCTTTACATAGTTTATGAACGTTTTTATGTATTTTCCCAACACATTGAATAAGGCTTTACATAGTTTCTGCAAGTTTTTATGTATTTTCCCAGTACATTGAATAAGGCTTTACATAGTTTCTGCAAGTTTTTATGAATGAGCTCTCTTCTCATAGGTGGATCTAAGCTAATGTTGTGGTAAGAAGTAAATTCAGAATGATTCAGTCATCAAGAATTCAACATGAGTGTTGAGTTCCTATTGAAGTTCCTAACTTCCTTCCTACTTGTTTCAAATTTAAAAAAGGTTGTGGACGCGGACATCATAGTAGCATCATGTAGCAACGTAAATAACAGTCTGTGTGGCTAGGCAATGGGCATCCAATATCTGCAGATGTTATAGTTCTATAGTGTTAGTATGTGTGGTCTGGATATTAGTTTTATTGTGCCTGAGGCAATGCATTCAGATTGTAGAATTAATATAGTAAACATCTAAGTATTAAGTTAAACATACACTACTTCTAGGTTATGAAGTGGTGATAGCCAAATGATCCTTGATGGGTACTTATTCAGAAGTGATGTCAACTTGGGCAGCATGATTCTGGCCCTCAGAACTTTTCTTAGCTCAGGGGACTTATCTGTTCTTCAGTTTGCATTTAAAAGTTGGTATCCCACAATTCCATTGGAGTGGGTGGGGCCACATCATTATGTATGCAAGATTTTTGATGTTTCCCTGTTGAGACGTATGATGCTCACAGTTTGTGGGGTAAACTAATTTCAATAGAAACAAAAGTGTGCATGAGTCTAGGTATACTGACTTATGCAGAAGGATTCTTCCAAGCAGCTGCCAGTCGCATCATGTCACATTTCCTGACAACAATGTGTACTAAGGTGGATAAATATATCCAATTCCCAGCAACACTTATGGAGCACAGAACTGCCATGCAACAAATCAATGACATAGCCAAATTCTCCCTTGTTCACAGATCAATAGACTCCAGCCACATCCCAATTAAAAACCTAGCTGTAAGTGATGCTGAACGATATATCAGTAGAAAGGGGGGGGGGCATCACTCAGTTGTCAGGTGGTTTGCTCAGCAGATGACTTCATTACTAATGTCATAACAACAGACCCTGGTACTGTGGATGATGTTTCAATATGGAGGGAAAGTGATCTGAGGGCCATTTTCCAACATGAGGAAATTTCTGAGTGACTACTACTCGGTAAGTACAGGACAACTGCTATGATGTAAGCAGAATCTAGACCTGTCAACATTAAGCTTGAGGACTAAACTTGTGTTGTCTCCTTCCTAAAAATAGGTGACTGCAGTTATCCCCTGGAGCTTTGACTGATGATATACAGAGCCCCATCAACCGCTGCAGATAACATATTGAACAGAGCACACACCATGACGTGAAACACCTTTGAGCATGAGTATGGTATACTGACAGCAAGATTCATATATCTGGACAAATCTGGGGATATACTACAATACAAACTAGAAAAGGCATCACAAATAGTTATTGTGTGTGCCATGCTACACAACATGGTAATGGCAAAACATGATTCCAGCTTATGATGAGGGTAACCTACACCAAGAACCCCAGAATTTTGATGATGATGATGACATGTCAGAGCTGTCACAAGATGAGCAGGAGGACACAGCTGTAATTAAAAATAGGCATCATCAGTAGAAGATGCAGCTGTATGTGTCCATAAGTCTTTTCTCAGGCAACATGCCAGCATGTGACACACACCTCTGAGTCATGACATGCCAGACATACAAATGAACACAGACTAAACACTGATATTCACGTGTTGCCTCACATCAGCAGCACAAAGCAAGACTAATGGAAAGAAACCATTAGTTGTCCACACTGAGCATCAGATATAACATAAACATTAAGTATACCACTAAGTACCTATATGCAACACTCAGCAAGGACAACATTGGATGTTTACAGAGGAAACATCAACACAGAAAGTCTCTCTGCAAGTTACATCACCAAAGAAGAACACACAGACAAATCTCTGAGATGCAGGAGATATTCAGAAAAGATGGTGGCATTGGACAGGTAGGATATTATCATAGATATAACTAGTATGGGAAGGTATCCATAAAATAACCAGTACCACAAGAAATTTAGGTCCATGCAGTGTATGGCAATGTATCAGCTCAACTACAATGAAAAAGCAGGAAATGTATACTGACATTGATGCATCACAAATAGCATTGTGATTACAAACATCTCAGGGACCATACAAAAAGAAAATAAACAAACAAGCTCAATATCCCATGCTTGACATGGAATGTCACACAGAACGCAAAGCTTAAATGCACAGGTTATTGCTGTAAAATGACTCCATTAAAGTTAAGAATACATTCAAACATGCAGAGCATAACTGACAGTGACTACAGAAAAGACATGGACCATGCATCAATGTTGTGTATACAGCAACCCAGATAGGTGTGTGTGTGGAATACTTTATAGATAGGAATGCCTACATGGGAACTACACATCAGCTTGGGGATTGAAAATGTGAACAAGTTGACAGAAGTGCAGTGAGTGCTGAGGGTGAGCCATGTGCAGTACCATATTAAAATGCCATAGGTAACACAGGTATGCATGAAGAGGTATACCTGTGCAAGCAGGAATGGAAGGCACCAAGGAAATGTGTAATTTTACATAAAATGCTGGATGACTAAGATGGCATGTTGTTAACCATATAAATATGTGCTATATGTCAACTAGAAAGAGATGCAAACATAGAAGCATGAAGTCACATGTAGCATCACTGTCATTAATAACTGTACTTATATCAATGAGATATAAATAATACATATCACAACCTGAAGCCATCACCTAGGCAAGATGAATGATTATAAAAACTCTGTGGCATCAGACATTTGAAAAAAAAAAAACACTTACAGATTAGTCAGTAGTCAGCACAGTGGTCATCACTGACTTATGGTCAGAATGAGACAACAGGACACAAATTGGATCAACTGTCAGAGTTACTCTAATGTATTCTAGGGCACCCCCACTGAAAGCCCACAATGTGGTACTGGCTGCCCCTTCCACATCTGAAAATACTCAGCCCATGGTGCTGAACCGAGGAAATGGATGTGATGACACTAGCATTTGGGGACACATGTAGGTAGGAACTACACTACTGTAGGTACTACAATGTGGCATTTATGACATGACCGCTGGGCTCATAGTTGAGTGACCAACAGCAGATGTGCATGCCTGTTGCAGCACAGACATTGATGTCTGAGGGCCATGTGTAAGTCTAATGTGAGGGAGTCTGCCTCTCCCCACTTGAGGTAATTTGTTTACTACACTTAGATCATTAACATCTGTCTTGTACGACAGCACTGCACTAGCACTGCTGTAAAAAGGCTTTCAACAGAGTGTGCAATAGATACACTGTCATGCTGTGCAGCCAGTGCTGCAATGTTCTGTCCATGACTGTACTCCTGACTTTCATGTAACACAAGCAGTTGGTGTGCTACATGATTAGTGGGATTGGCAAGTGCATGTAGGTTGGAACCATGTCATTGCTGTGAACTTTCATGTGCTTGCAGTAGCAATTAGACACCCTCTGGCATGAGTTTGTGCACATCAGCTACAGTTCTATGTGTAGTCCAATGGACAGGATCGCTCCATCATGGTGAATAGTTCCCATCATTACCAGACTCTACATGGGATAGTGGGTCATGGTCCTCATCATTTCTGTCATATGATGTCCCCACATCATCAGAATTGCCATCCACATTATCCTCCCTATCAGAGGTCACACTGTGAACCATATATGGCTGTCCCCTTCTGGGTTGGAAAATGAATACAGTGCAGTGGACTATGTGCCATGTGCCATACTATCACAGTTATGCACATTATATTCCAAGCCAGGTTCATGGGATGGGTTACCAGATGAGGCAGGTAGTGGACTTGCTACAAAACAAGACAGATGACGTCATATTCATTCACAGAAATCAAATGATGCAGCATAGTATTGAAATCTGGGACGAATATATAACTACAGTGCTAATGATTGTATGGATTTACTAGGTCATCATGGCTGTAGGTGGTTCAGTGACACTGTATAGCAGAGATATGCCATGTAATTTGCATATCAAACAAATGTGACAGAAGAGGTCAATACAACTACTAATACCTAACTGACATGTCTTCCTGTGACTCCACTGCTGATGGTGAGGTTTGAAATACCACTGTCAGGTGAAAAGATAGACATGTACAGATCATTACTAAACACATACAAGGCATTATGCAGTATTTAAGACACATATCAGATGGGCAAGGATGATATGTAGATTGTTGGTGTGCTATACAGGTGAACAAAACCACATCAGTCATAAAGGGCACAAATGCAAATATCAGTAATGAAATGTAGCAAACATAGACTGCATTACCAGGTATGTCATTCCTCACTGGGAAGTGTATTATCTGTTGCAATGTGGATCCTATATTAAAACATGGCACACAGACAGCATGTGAATATACTCCATAGTCTTAACAGAAGACAGAAGAACACAACAAGCACTGATCACACTAACAGGATATGGAGACACTTACATGACAAACAGTGCACATGCCAGCCAGATGTACCTGTGCAAGGAACATGCCAGACATTACAGGCTATTCTGCAATAACTACAGTTATATTTTAATTCCTTCTGCATCTGCAATTTATTGGGGCTGGTTTCCTTTTATCCATATAACTGCATATAGGGAAATGGTCGTTGCCACTGACAGAACTTTACCCACCCATATGTATGCATATTGCTGAGTCCACCCCCTCTTTTATGTAGCAGCCAGACTCTAATGCAGAGAAATTTCAGCAAAATATGCATGAAAACATGCTTCAGTTGTTTTATACAACATAATCATAAATATAGGTATGTGATAATAACAATATATCCCACTACAGCAAGCAGGTGACAACTTACCTTTGGAAGCTAGCTCTAAGTAGCCGTACTGCAGAGGCAGGTTAGCTAAGCGCATGTAATTTTTAGCACCATTTGCACCATACATAAAAATGAGGTTCATTAACATTCAAAGTTTTGGAATCCCACTAGTGAATGTCTGCATTCTCCAATCTTGGCACATTAACCGATAGCTCAGTGTAAGTGTACAGGGCTTAATTCAGTTTCTCAATAGGTATCAATAAATGAGAATATCTGTAACATGTGCTTGATGTCCTCCGACAGTCTGCTACTATCCTATATGTGGACATTTTAAAATGTAATATTGATATATATTCTTCTCATGCCATTGCTACCTGTGAGCTGAGTGGGACCTCAGACAGCAAATTTTAACAGCATTTTTCTACAACTTTCAACTGCAATAGTGAGGATGTCAACTGACAGGAAGCTTTGATGGGTTGGTGCAGCAAACTGAACAGATAGGGAGACCTCACTTACTATGCTGGACATAAGAAGAGAGTGAAGGACCTGCCCAGGAACTTCACAATGATCAACATTTGGAACTGAATTACAAGGGAGCACTGCAGATGGGCTGAGCTGTACAGGACTGACATACAGGTCTACCACTGCTGTGATGATCTCTTTCAGAGGGAAACAGAGGATCTTCACCAGAATGTCACAGAGGTCCAAAGATAGGCAATAGATGTTTACAGTAAGTCACCCAATCTGCACCTTAACACTGTGGGTAGTCTGTGTTTCAAGTGTATTGCATGGATATCTATACTGATAACAGCAACTGATGTGAAAAAATGTAGTTCAACTCATTAAACTTAACATTTAGGTGTTGACTCATTCTGAGGTTATCCACAACTATACTGGGCTAGTGAAAACATCATGCAGGACTGTTGATTATGACTGTATATTAATGTTGACTTTATACATATAATTATTTCTGCTATTCCATAATAATTACTTTTAGAAAAACTAGTTAGTTATGATGTCCTTTAATTCAACTTGTTGGGCAATCGGGTAAAGTAACTGCTGCTTTCCGATGTGTGGGTTCAAATGCAAGCATAGTTTATTTTTGTACAAATACTTGAGGTGATTCATGTAATTTTCACATCACATATGGAAGATCTATGTTTGTGTGGTAACCTATTTACTACAGGTTTTTACACAATTAGCATGACCATGATGCATTGATCCCTATAGGTCTTAGGCCATGGATGAATATCAATTTTTCTGTTAACACAAAGCTTCTAGAAATGAAATACAGTATACCTCTTTGTGTGAATGCTGTGTAATATGTATATTACTAAGTTCTAATTTATAAAATTCACAATAGTCTTTTATAATCCATGTTTGCTTTCATCAGTTTAATAAATGTAAGGCCAATGCAGGTCATTATTTTTGACCATGTGCAAGTCGTGTTGCATTGTGCACATGGGCGTGAAGAGATTTAGATTAAGTAAACTCCTCGTAAGCAGTGCATACTCACGTGCAAACATGCAATTTTCATGGCATGCAAATTACAGCATAAGTAGCTGAACTGTATGCTAATGAAGCAAACCAACATGGTAGAGTGATTCAACAATCTGTAAAGCAACCGTGTATACTCTGAATACAGCAACAGAAAGGAGTCAAGATGGAAACAAGACCGAGTAAAAGTCCATAGATTTGGGCAGAACTGATTGTAACATGTAACCCCACACACATTATGACATTATTAGACATGGTGGATGCTAGAAAATTAGATTAATAATAGCAACAACTCCTTGCTATGTGCCATGACATAAATGCAGCTTTGCTCCCCCACCTCCAAATGAAGAATGTGCTCGTAACTAATGTAGACAGCTAAAACTGTAAACCCCATGACTCATGCTATTCATACTGTCATGTAAGCATATGCAGTATATATCTGACAGAATACAGTCAACTTTTATCAACATCTGCATTCCTCTGTGCAGATATATAGTGAAGTAATACTCACCGTTGAGTATACAGCTTTGGAATCTCCTTCAGTTTCCCAGCCTACATGGTTACAACAATGTAGATTCAAGGCTTTCAGGACAGTGAACATTCAAATGAGGTCAAAACTCATTAGGATTGCTGAATCACAGAAACTGCAACCGTGTAGGGATGTTTACTCCATGTAGGCACTTCCACAGTGTTTGTATTCACTGGATGCCAACTGTGAATGATGGTATCAGGGGGAGTGTCAGGTTACACTTAAAGAGGAGTACAAGTAGGTCTTTGAAGTATAAAAGTGCATGTAAGCAGGGCACAATACACAAGTTCTGTTTCATCCCCTTTATTTGTTAAAATGTATTGTCTCTGTCCTCTTTAAGTTAAAAGTTCTTTTTTAATTTTTGTCATTGTTCGCATGATGCAGCACTTAGTGCAACCATGGAAATGGAGGAATGAATGACAAGTATCTCAGTGCTTGTCACTTGACTGGTCCTGTGACAGCATGTGCATGTGTAGTGCTAGAGTATAGAAAGTCCTGGGTTCTAGTAACCTTTCTTTCACTTTTTCAACTGCATGTTTGCCCGATATCACAGGAAAGGAGAAAAGTAATAACAAGATTACTTGTGTTTACCTTACTTAAGTGTCGGTGTGTGCAGTGGCATGTAGGTGCATATCGCACACTAATGAGCATGAACAGAGTTGATATATTCAGTAAAGCAGCAGATGTTTTTCGTAGGTGCTAATTACAGTATAAGCAGGTGAATTTCAGAACTGTGGAGCTATTCAACAAGGTATAAAGCATCCATATATCCCCTATTCTGTTTTGTCCCAAATACTTCAATACCATGCGAATAGAGACAAGAACATTTTAGCCCTGAAATAAAATTATATCAACTGCTGCATTTGCAAGGCAAGTCCTGAACCTAGAATGTATTCTTTAATAATATTATGCCATATCCTTGTATTTCTTAACTTGGTTCAGTAATCAAGTAAATAATGATGGATTTGTACAGAAGTACCTTAACATGTAACAGCAGACACTCACTTTACTTATATGTGTCCATTAATAAGTTGTTTATGTCTTATTCTTCCTGTTTTTAATTGCAGTTTTTGCGCGATGTGGCGCATAGCGCAAACAGTGGAAGTGGGGAATTGACTCTATTTATCTTATTTACATTAGGTGCAGTGGACCGCATAAGAAGCAGACAGCCCAAAATAGAAACTGGATACATTCAATGAATGCCCTTTGCCATTGTGAAAAACTGGCCTGGAGTACAGCTGGTATTGGGTTCTAGTACAGAGTGTGCAACCTTTGTTTTACTGCTGTGACATTGCAGTTTATAACAATGAAGTGCAACATAGACAACTGTTTCCTCAACATTCTTGTGGCAAAAGGCCTAAGTGTAGGACCGCCATACACATGGTCTTGGGTCAAATACAGCATATCCCATACAGTATTATTTTTACTAATGGAGTAATTTACGTATTATCAGATTTATTTAGTTATTTATTTATTTATTTTACATTTCTTTACCGAGAAAATCTGACTAGGAACAAAGCCAATTTTCAGTGGAGTCCTGGGGAGAAACACACATGTATCATCCAATGTATGACTGTCGGTATACTGTGTACTATAGTCCTATAAATGAATTCCTGCTATCTGGACTGGCATGTCTTTAGCGTTTGAGAAAAACACATACACAACTACCCACAGTTGCATTCTACTTGTCAGCTGTTAGCAATGCAGCTCACATTTGCGCAATGCTTACCTACCTGCAAACAGGTGTAACTCGCATGTGTTACACTTTGTTAAGTATCATGCAAATCCACTGATCACTGCAGTATGGAATTTTATATCTATGATGCTGTCTTATTGGTGTTTTTTTGACCATTTCCTTTGTATGACATAAAAGTACATGAGGTAACATTACAAATTGAGGGAACATTCTACGTATACATCATATATTCAAATTACATACATGTGCTGAACATACACAAATCCAAAGTTCCGAATAATCCAAAAGAAACACACCAAACACCAGGAAAAAGATTAATATAATTTTTTACTGATGCATTCTGGTATCACGGCTTTCACCTTTAAAGGAATAACCATCAAACAGCTGCTTATATGCTCATACATCATCAATTTTAAAATTGCTTTTAGCCAATGATCTTTATACATCCATTAAAACAGTATCAAAACACTTAAAGTGCCCCTTCCATATTACCTGTATAAACATATAAACCATGCATAAAAATACATATTCCTTCAAGAATTAAATAAATGCAAAATGATTGCCCTTCATTGTGTATGTGCTCTGATTGTCTCCGACACCCTGTATAACCATATACAAAAAGAAATTCCATAGACTGACCATAATGAACAGGAGAAAGCAACATAACATTGTATTATGCATTCATGAATGATTTCTGCATGCCACAAATGATTGATATTATTAATATTTAACTGCTTTGACACCATTTTGTTCACTGGGAAACAGAATGTTATGTCAGAACATAATTTTGTCCTAATGGAACTGTGAGTTCAAATTCAATTCTAAATTCAATCCCCTGGGAAAAAGTATTCTATAATTTATCAAAACGGCAACAGGTGCTGGTGTCGAACGGCCTTAAACAAAATACTTCACTGGTAAACACCAACAGAATAATATAGTGGAAGGAAACCTTCCACAAAGTCACTCTCCAACTGACCAGACTTCCAAAAATTCCAAATAGAAATCACCACGCTAATGCTAGCAATGTGGAGCAGTAAATCCTTTAATCACAGTGAGCGCTTTCGCCATGCGGCTTCTTCAGACTGTTATACAACAATAAAAGCTCTAACAGTTACATTTATAACACATATCCTCACCCTATTGGTTAAAAAAATCATCACATACATTCAAATAACAAAGCATTTGATTTCGTCAACAATGCACTCATGCCAAAGCTAGCCGCTTCGTAGTTACAGAATGGTAATCACCAATCCTACCTACACCTCATTTTATATAAGTAGCATCAACACAAAAGGCGGAATAAATACGAAAAATCCTAAATAAAAACATTCGTATATTCTGCAGCATTGTCCTTAATAAATTAGAACAACAAAACAGTATGAAGGCACTCAGTATAGCTACATAAAACATGAGTTAACTTCATGTTGAACTAACCTACTCTTAAAACACAGAATGCGTATACATGAACTAAACCTATACTTACTCCTATATGATCATCAATCCCTTAAAAATCCTTAAAAACCTTTAACGTTGTGAGCATAGCTGCTCCTTCCGTTTACCAGCAGCTACACTATCAACACACTGAACCGCGTCGCTCCAGAGTGTGTCGTCAGTTTACCCTTAAAGGGGACGACACTCTGCAGGCACGCATTCTAACAACAGGTTCTATATTTGATGCATCCTCTACAAACGGAGGATTATATGCATATATACATGACTGTTTAAAAACACATAACTGTTTAAAAACTCACTAACACAAAAAGGATTCTTTTTAAAAAAATAAGGGATTTCTAAAAAACACATACCTGCTAAATAAACATGCATAAAACGTAGACAACTAGTCCACGGATGTATGAATGTACCTAAACATTAAACATACAAGTACATAACTTCTGTAAAATCTAACTAGGACAATCAAGGGTCAGAACGGGATTCGGAACGTATATACATTTCATTCGACTCAGATACAGCCTACACCCTCTCCGTAAGCTACATATTAAAGTGCGCATGTATTGCAAGTAACAGAATTACTGGCATATGCTTAGCCTCACATCTTTAAGCCTAGACCTGTCATCTATCGACAATGATCGTGTCACTCTCTCTGTTACTACATTTGACCATCCATAGGGTCACTATGTGTAGTACCTATCAACATAACATACAAAACCTGGATGCTAACACAATGTGGTATGTGTAATGAATGGGAGTGTGACGGAGGGGGGGGGAGAGGAAAAGGGAAAGAAGGGGAAGCAGATGTAGCAAAAAGGAAACAGAACAGGGAAATGTGCAAGAGGAGTAATGGAGGAATGCACAGGAACAAAGGGGATGGATGAGTGGATGGAACGGTCAAGTGAAGGAGTGGAGGGAGGAGGCGAAGGAAGAGGGAAAGGAAGGATGGCAGTGGGAACCAAGGAACAGAGGAACAGACGGATAGTGCAAAACACATGGAGGGAACACGGGCTGAAAGGGGAAAAACTGGAAGGGGAAACATAAAAGAAAGAGGACACTGCCTAAATGCATGGTCCCTATGATGAAGGAAACAGAGCTGGGAGATAAATGAGAGGGTAAGGATGAAAGATGAATGCAAAAACAACACATATAAAAAAGAGATAGATAGCAGAAAACAAGGGAAAGAAAAGAGAGAATAAATATGAATGTAATAAATTGAAATACACTGCTGAGGTGTTTTGTGAATCTACTGCTTGGGTACAAACAACCTCCTCTTTCGAAGGAAAGGTCTGACCTGTACTTTGTCATTGAGGCCTGGGTACAACTCAGCCCTCAATCTAATGATCCATTTCGTCTCATTCTCCAGGGTGAAGTTAACGATGTCACCTCCTCTCTTATTAGGAGTGATCTTCTGGATGACAAAGAACGTGAAGGTGTGGCTGGGACCTTTCTCTTTATGGTGTTTAGCCAGGGCATTAACCTCAGATGCTGTCCTAATGTGGTAAACATGCTCCCTAATTCGTTCTCTGAGTGACCTGTTGGTTTTACCAACATAAAACGCCTGGCATGCTTCACAGGTTGCCATGTAGATGATATTAGAACTCCCACAGGATGTTCTGGTGTAAAAATTATAACTCCATTGAGTAGTGGGGTGGATGAAGCTCATTGTTCCATTGATAAACATGCACTGATTGCATCTACCACACGGTGTAGTATTTGTCAACTGTGTACTGGATGTCTCTGTAACTAGATTGTTCCTAGGCTTACATAAAATTCTCCTTAAATTGGGTTGATTCTTATAAGTGATGCTCGGGCAAGGACCCACTATCTCCTTAATGTCATTATCTAACATCAATAAATCCCAATGTCTCTCTAGTATTTGCTTCAAACCCACTGAATCTTTAGTATAAAACATGGAAATTCTATTTTTAATAGGATTCGACTGGTTATCCAAAGCTGAGGTGGGTAAAGGCTCTGAATAGTATGGTTTTGCTCTAGTATGTCTAAGGCTTTGAACATCGACAACTGTACTATCAAAGATGTCTTCATTATAACCCCTTTTTGAAAATCTAACCTTCAGACCTTTAAGTTCATCTTCATAGCCTTCATTGGTAGGATTCATCCTAGAGGCCCTCATTACCTGACCCTTCATCACATTGTCGAACACATATTTGGGGTGCATACTACCCCTGTGTAGAATAGTGTTCCTGAAACATAACTTCCTGTGAACATTTGTGTTAAGCAGTCCATTACTGAGCCTGTTGATATTCACATCCAAATATGATATATGCTCTATTGAGTAATTTAAAGTGAACCTTAGAAATTCAGTTGAACTATTCATGCGTTCGACAAATAACAACAATTCCTCGCTGTCTCCCTTCCAAATAAAGAAAAGGTCATCAACGAACCTACGGTAGAAACCAACATGTTCCTGAAATTGTGGGGTAATAAATAGGAAGGACTCTTCCCATTGTGCCATAACCAGGTTGGCGTAGCTATTGGCACAAGACGTGCCCATAGCCACGCCATCCCTCTGTAAGAAGATGTCGTCTCCAAACATGAAAACATTATTCAACAACACTGTTTCTAAAAGTAGAGCAAAAAAGTCTATTTTTACATTTGTAAATTCAGAATGGTTTTTAAGGTACTCTTGTATATATTGTATACCTAAATCATTGGGGATCATAGTGAAAAGGCTTACAACGTCTAGTGTTACTAGGATGTAGTGTACATTATCCTCTAATTTTTTCGTATAATCATATAGGTCCAAAAGGAACTGCTTGCTGTCTCTTAGTATGAACTTGTTTTGATTAACCAGGGGCCTAAGGTGATATTCAATAAAAATAGAGAAGGGTTCAGTCACCCAACCTTGTCCAGCTACAATCGGCCTCATGGGTGGATCCCTTGCCGATTTATGAACTTTGGGAAGTCCTTGTATAATGGGGATCAAGGGGTTGTTTACTTTGAAATAATCATAGAGTTCCTTCTGAATACTACCAGAAGCTAACAGCTCGTCAAGCATGTAATAGACTTGTAGGGTTTTGTCTATAACTACATCCATCCCTATCTTCAAATAAGAGGAGGTCTCTCCCAAAAGCATTCCCATCCTTCTATTATAGTCCAATGAATCCATGAGGACAATGGGGCCTCCTTTGTCAGCTGGTCTTATTACAAGAGCAGTATCATTCTTCAGGTCCTTCAGTGCTATTCTATGATTAAAGCTTAAATTCTGTTTATACTTGACATTCCTTGTAGTCTCAAAATGCCTATAAATGTCATTCTCTGTGATCTTGGAGTAAACATCCAACAGCGGATGTAACTGGGGATGTATACACTATTGCTTCTAAACCTACTGGTGTCCTGTCGATCAGGTGTATTGCCAAATTCAAGTTTCAATTGGGTGTTCCTTACAAACATTTTGATGTCAATGATGGAGTCAGCAACATTCCCCTATTAGTGGGTATAAAACTAAGGCCCTTATTGAGAACATCTTCCTCATACTTATTCAGAACTTTCTTGGAGAGATTCACAATCAGCGAATCGTCTTCTCCCACATTCTTTTCAGGGTAGGCCCTTGTTGTTCCCCTCCTGAGCCTTTCCTCTTTTGTCTGGCCCTGCTCATCGATCTTGTTCTCCCTTGTTGTTGCTTCTGTGCTATAGGGAAAGGGGTATTGTTATTACTTAGTGGGACCTTTCTTCTGACCACAACTTCATCTGACTTCCTCATACTGCTCACAGTTGTAGGGTCAGGTGATGGTTGGATGACATGCGTGTCTACTCCTTCTACCACAGTCTCCTTTTCCCCCCTGGTGGTGGGATTATCTGAACTATCCCCACGTTCATCTTCCTGAAAAACAATTTCAGTATATGAGACATTCCTTCTTAAATTAATGTCAGAACTGTTTGTACCATTAGCTGGTCTAAGTGTTACTGGTTTATCAGCACCATTCTCAACACTAGAAACATTTCCTTTCATTGTATTTACATTAGAATTATGTTGAGGCCCTTTCCTGGTGTGGGTCTATAACCACCATTATTGTTAGCCAAAGCTGGCCTATCTCTGGGCCAAGTAAATACATTCGAATTCCTAAAATCCCTTAGGTCCCTCATAATTTTATTCTTCTTTTGCTCAATCAGTCTTCTTTCAAAAACCATGACATTATCTATTACCCTCTCAATCTTGATGCCAACATTTACATTCACATACTTCTTAATAATTTTATCATATAAATCATTCACTTTTAGTCTTAGACTCTCCTCTTCAGGTAAATGGAACCTGATTAGCAATTTCATATAATTATTGCTGAGCTCAATATTGAGCTGTTGCCATTCATATAAGAGGTCCGGTATAGAGTCGCCTGAGGTGGGCATTTTAAAATCGTAACCACGTGGAATGATCTGTTTATCCAAACATGCTTCAAAATACTGTCGTTGGACTTGCAACTTTTTCAGCTTCATTGTCTCATTTTCCAGTACTTGTAAGTCATTAGACAAACTCAAATAGTTCTCATTATTATTAGCAGCATTTACTGAGCCAAAATCCGGCTCATAAGAGAGTAGCAGGTTCTCCCCACCAGTCACACAAGCATGAAACCGTCCCAACCTATCACTAGGTTGGACAGTTTGTAATGCACGGTAGCTCAATGTTTGAGATAGCATTGTCGGCCATATCCACAGTCCAGGAGTAGAAAAAGTCAATGTAAAAAAGTCAAATATAACCCCTGAGCATGGGATGTTGCACCAGCAGGAAAAGTAGAAAATAATCAAAACGGCAACAGGTGCTGGTGTCGAACGGCCTTAAACAAAATACTTCACTGGTAAACACCAACAGAATAATATAGTGGAAGGAAACCTTCCACAAAGTCACTCTCCAACTGACCAGACTTCCAAAAATTCCAAATAGAAATCACCACGCTAATGCTAGCAATGTGGAGCAGTAAATCCTTTAATCACAGTGAGCTTTAGCCATCGCGCTTCTTCAGACTGTTATACAACAATAAAAGCTCTAACAGTTACATTTATAACACATATCCTCACCCTATTGGTTAAAAATCATCACATACATTCAAATAACAAAGCATTTGATTTCGTCAACAATGCACTCATGCCAAAGCTAGCAGCCGTAGTTACAGAATGGTAATCACCAATCCTACCTACACCTCATTTTATATAAGTAGCATCAACACAAAAGGCGGAATAAATCGAAAAATCCTAAATAAAACATTCGTATATTCTGCAGCATTGTCCTAATAAATTAGAACAACAAAACAGTATGAAGGCACTCAGTATAGCTACATAAAACATGAGTTAACTTCATGTTGAACTGACCTACTCTTAAAACACAGAATGCGTATACATGAACTAAACCTATACTTACTCCTATATGATCATCAATCCCTTAAAAATCCTTAAAAACCTTTAACGTTGTGAGCATAGCTGCTCCTTCCGTTTACCAGCAGCTACACTATCAACACACTGAACCGCGTCGCTCCAGAGTGTGTCGTCAGTTTACCCTTAAAGGGGACGACACTCTGCAGGCACGCATTCTAACAACAGGTTCTATATTTGATGCATCCTCTACAAACGGAGGATTATATGCATATATACATGACTGTTTAAAAACACATAACTGTTTAAAAACTCACTAACACAAAAAGGATTCTTTTTAAAATAAGGGATTTCTAAAAAACACATACCTGCTAAATAAACATGCATAAAACGTAGACAACTAGTCCACGGATGTATGAATGTACCTAAACATTAAACATACAAGTACATAACTTCTGTAAAATCTAACTAGGACAATCGAGGGTCAGAACGGGATTCGGAACGTATATACATTTCATTCGACTCAGATACAGCCTACACCCTCTCCGTGAGCTACATATTAAAGTGCGCATGTATTGCAAGTAACAGAATTACTGGCATATGCTTAGCCTCACATCTTTAAGCCTAGACCTGTCATCTATCGACAATGATCGTGTCACTCTCTCTCGGAGAGGGTGTAGGCTGTATCTGAGTCGAATGAAATGTATATACGTTCCGAATCCCGTTCTGACCCTTGATTGTCCTAGTTAGATTTTACAGAAGTTATGTACTTGTATGTTTAATGTTTAGGTACATTCATACATCCGTGGACTAGTTGTCTACGTTTTATGCATGTTTATTTAGCAGGTATGTGTTTTTTAGAAATCCCTTATTTTTTTAAAAAGAATCCTTTTTGTGTTAGTGAGTTTTTAAACAGTTATGTGTTTTTAAACAGTCATGTATATATGCATATAATCCTCCGTTTGTAGAGGATGCATCAAATATAGAACCTGTTGTTAGAATGCGTGCCTGCAGAGTGTCGTCCCCTTTAAGGGTAAACTGACGACACACTCTGGAGCGACGCGGTTCAGTGTGTTGATAGTGTAGCTGCTGGTAAACGGAAGGAGCAGCTATGCTCACAACGTTAAAGGTTTTAAGGATTTTAAGGGATTGATGATCATATAGGAGTAAGTATAGGTTTAGTTCATGTATACGCATTCTGTGTTTTAAGAGTAGGTTAGTTCAACATGAAGTTAACTCATGTTTTATGTAGCTATACTGAGTGCCTTCATACTGTTTTGTTGTTCTAATTTATTAAGGACAATGCTGCAGAATATACGAATGTTTTTATTTAGGATTTTTCGATTTATTCCGCTTTTGTGTTGATGCTACTTATATAAAATGAGGTGTAGGTAGGATTGGTGATTACCATTCTGTAACTACGAAGCGGCTAGCTTTGGCATGAGTGCATTGTTGACGAAATCAAATGCTTTGTTATTTGAATGTATGTGATGATTTTTTTAACCAATAGGGTGAGGATATGTGTTATAAATGTAACTGTTAGAGCTTTTATTGTTGTATAACAGTCTGAAGAAGCCGCATGGCAAAGCGCCACTGTGAATAAAGGATTTACTGCTCCACATTGCTAGCATTAGCGTGGTGATTTCTATTTGGAATTTTTGGAAGTCTGGTCAGTTGGAGTGACTTTGTGGAAGGTTTCCTTCCACTATATTAATCTGTTGGTGTTTACCAGTGAAGTATTTTGTTTAAGGCCGTTCGACACCAGCACCTGTTGCCGTTTTGATTATTTTCTACTTTTCCTGCTGGTGCAACATCCCATGCTCAGGGGTTATATTTGACTTTTTTACATTGACTTTTTCTACTCCTGGACTGTGGATATGGCCGACAATGCTATCTCAAACATTGAGCTACCGTACGTACCACAAACTGTCCAACCTAGTGATAGGTTGGGACGGTTTCATGCTTGTGTGACTGGTGGGGAGAACCTGCTACTCTCTTATGAGCCGGATTTTGGCTCAGTAAATGCTGCTAATAATAATGAGAACTATTTGAGTTTGTCTAATGACTTACAAGTACTGGAAAATGAGACAATGAAGCTGAAAAAGTTGCAAGTCCAACGACAGTATTTTGAAGCATGTTTGGATAAACAGATCATTCCACGTGGGTTACGTATTTTAAAAATGCCCACCTCAGGCGACTCTATACCGGACCTCTTATATGAATGGCAACAGCTCAATATTGAGCTCAGCAATAATTATATGAAATTGCTAATCAGGTTCCATTTACCTGAAGAGGAGAGTCTAAGACTAAAAGTGAATGATTTATATGATAAAATTATTAAGAAGTATGTGAATGTAAATGTTGGCATCAAGATTGAGAGGGTAATAGATAATGTCATGGTTTTTGAAAGAAGACTGATTGAGCAAAAGAAGAATAAAATTATGAGGGACCTAAGGGATTTTAGGAATTCGAATGTATTTACTTGGCCCAGAGATAGGCCAGCTTTGGCTAACAATAATGGTGGTTATAGACCCACACCAGGGAAAGGGCCTCAACATAATTCTAATGTAAATACAATGAAAGGAAATGTTTCTAGTGTTGAGAATGGTGCTGATAAACCAGTAACACTTAGACCAGCTAATGGTACAAACAGTTCTGACATTAATTTAAGAAGGAATGTCTCATATACTGAAATTGTTTTTCAGGAAGATGAACGTGGGGATAGTTCAGATAATCCCACCACCAGGGGGGAAAAGGAGACTGTGGTAGAAGGAGTAGACACGCATGTCATCCAACCATCACCTGACCCTACAACTGTGAGCAGTATGAGGAAGTCAGATGAAGTTGTGGTCAGAAGAAAGGTCCCACTAAGTAATAACAATACCCCTTTCCCTATAGCACAGAAGCAACAACAAGGGAGAACAAGATCGATGAGCAGGGGCAGACAAAAGAGGAAAGGCTCAGGAGGGGAACAACAAGGGCCTACCCTGAAAAGAATGTGGGAGAAGACGATTCGCTGATTGTGAATCTCTCCAAGAAAGTTCTGAATAAGTATGAGGAAGATGTTCTCAATAAGGGCCTTAGTTTTATACCCACTAATAGGGGAAATGTTGCTGACTCCATCATTGACATCAAAATGTTTGTAAGGAACACCCAATTGAAACTTGAATTTGGCAATACACCTGATCGACAGGACACCAGTAGGTTTAGAAGCAATAGTGTATACATCCCCCAGTTACATCCGCTGTTGGATGTTTACTCCAAGATCACAGAGAATGACATTTATAGGCATTTTGAGACTACAAGGAATGTCAAGTATAAACAGAATTTAAGCTTTAATCATAGAATAGCACTGAAGGACCTGAAGAATGATACTGCTCTTGTAATAAGACCAGCTGACAAAGGAGGCCCCATTGTCCTCATGGATTCATTGGACTATAATAGAAGGATGGGAATGCTTTTGGGAGAGACCTCCTCTTATTTGAAGATAGGGATGGATGTAGTTATAGACAAAACCCTACAAGTCTATTACATGCTTGACGAGCTGTTAGCTTCTGGTAGTATTCAGAAGGAACTCTATGATTATTTCAAAGTAAACAACCCCTTGATCCCCATTATACAAGGACTTCCCAAAGTTTATAAATCGGCAAGGGATCCACCCATGAGGCCGATTGTAGCTGGACAAGGTTGGGTGACTGAACCCTTCTCTATTTTTATTGAATATCACCTTAGGCCCCTGGTTAATCAAAACAAGTTCATACTAAGAGACAGCAAGCAGTTCCTTTTGGACCTATATGATTATACGAAAAAATTAGAGGATAATGTACACTACATCCTAGTAACACTAGACGTTGTAAGCCTTTTCACTATGATCCCCAATGATTTAGGTATACAATATATACAAGAGTACCTTAAAAACCATTCTGAATTTACAAATGTAAAAATAGACTTTTTTGCTCTACTTTTAGAAACAGTGTTGTTGAATAATGTTTTCATGTTTGGAGACGACATCTTCTTACAGAGGGATGGCGTGGCTATGGGCACGTCTTGTGCCAATAGCTACGCCAACCTGGTTATGGCACAATGGGAAGAGTCCTTCCTATTTATTACCCCACAATTTCAGGAACATGTTGGTTTCTACCGTAGGTTCGTTGATGACCTTTTCTTTATTTGGAAGGGAGACAGCGAGGAATTGTTGTTATTTGTCGAACGCATGAATAGTTCAACTGAATTTCTAAGGTTCACTTTAAATTACTCAATAGAGCATATATCATATTTGGATGTGAATATCAACAGGCTCAGTAATGGACTGCTTAACACAAATGTTCACAGGAAGTTATGTTTCAGGAACACTATTCTACACAGGGGTAGTATGCACCCCAAATATGTGTTCGACAATGTGATGAAGGGTCAGGTAATGAGGGCCTCTAGGATGAATCCTACCAATGAAGGCTATGAAGATGAACTTAAAGGTCTGAAGGTTAGATTTTCAAAAAGGGGTTATAATGAAGACATCTTTGATAGTACAGTTGTCGATGTTCAAAGCCTTAGACATACTAGAGCAAAACCATACTATTCAGAGCCTTTACCCACCTCAGCTTTGATAACCAGTCGAATCCTATTAAAAATAGAATTTCCATGTTTTATACTAAAGATTCAGTGGGTTTGAAGCAAATACTAGAGAGACATTGGGATTTATTGATGTTAGATAATGACATTAAGGAGATAGTGGGTCCTTGCCCGAGCATCACTTATAAGAATCAACCCAATTTAAGGAGAATTTTATGTAAGCCTAGGAACAATCTAGTTACAGAGACATCCAGTACACAGTTGACAAATACTACACCGTGTGGTAGATGCAATCAGTGCATGTTTATCAATGGAACAATGAGCTTCATCCACCCCACTACTCAATGGAGTTATAATTTTTACACCAGAACATCCTGTGGGAGTTCTAATATCATCTACATGGCAACCTGTGAAGCATGCCAGGCGTTTTATGTTGGTAAAACCAACAGGTCACTCAGAGAACGAATTAGGGAGCATGTTTACCACATTAGGACAGCATCTGAGGTTAATGCCCTGGCTAAACACCATAAAGAGAAAGGTCCCAGCCACACCTTCACGTTCTTTGTCATTCAGAAGATCACTCCTAATAAGAGAGGAGGTGACATTGTTAACTTCACCCTGGAGAATGAGACGAAATGGATCATTAGATTGAGGGCTGAGTTGTACCCAGGCCTCAATGACAAAGTACAGGTCAGACCTTTCCTTCGAAAGAGGAGGTTGTTTGTACCCAAGCAGTAGATTCACAAAACACCTCAGCAGTGTATTTCAATTTATTACATTCATATTTATTCTCTCTTTTCTTTCCCTTGTTTTCTGCTATCTATCTCTTTTTTATATGTGTTGTTTTTGCATTCATCTTTCATCCTTACCCTCTCATTTATCTCCCAGCTCTGTTTCCTTCATCATAGGGACCATGCTTTCAGGCAGTGTCTTCTTTCATGTTTCCCCTTCCAGTTTTTCCCCTTTCAGCCCTTGTTCCCTCCAGGTGTTTTGCACTCATCCGCCTGTTCCTCTGTTCCTTGGTTCCCACTGCCATCCTTCCTTTCCCTTTTCCTCCACCTCCTTCCTCTACATCATCTTGACCGTTCCATCCCCCCATCCATCCCCTTTGTTCCTGTGCATTCCATTCATTACTCCTCTTGCACATTTCCCTGTTTTGTTTCCTATTTGCTATATCTGCTTCCCCTCTTTCCCTCTTCCCATTCATTACACATACCACATTGTGTTAGTATCCAGGTTTTGTATGTTATGTTGATAGGTACTACACATAGTGACCCTATGGATGGTCAAATGTAGTAACAGAGAGAGTGACACGATCATTGTCGATAGATGACAGGTCTAGGCTTAAAGATGTGAGGCTAAGCATATGCCAGTAATTCTGTTACTTGCAATACATGCGCACTTTAATATGTAGCTTACGGAGAGGGTGTAGGCTGTATCTGAGTCGAATGAAATGTATATACGTTCCGAATCCCGTTCTGACCCTTGATTGTCCTAGTTAGATTTTACAGAAGTTATGTACTTGTATGTTTAATGTTTAGGTACATTCATACATCCGTGGACTAGTTGTCTACGTTTTATGCATGTTTATTTAGCAGGTATGTGTTTTTTAGAAATCCCTTATTTTTTTAAAAAGAATCCTTTTTGTGTTAGTGAGTTTTTAAACAGTTATGTGTTTTTAAACAGTCATGTATATATGCATATAATCCTCCGTTTGTAGAGGATGCATCAAATATAGAACCTGTTGTTAGAATGCGTGCCTGCAGAGTGTCGTCCCCTTTAAGGGTAAACTGACGACACACTCTGGAGCGACGCGGTTCAGTGTGTTGATAGTGTAGCTGCTGGTAAACGGAAGGAGCAGCTATGCTCACAACGTTAAAGGTTTTTAAGGATTTTTAAGGGATTGATGATCATATAGGAGTAAGTATAGGTTTAGTTCATGTATACGCATTCTGTGTTTTAAGAGTAGGTTAGTTCAACATGAAGTTAACTCATGTTTTATGTAGCTATACTGAGTGCCTTCATACTGTTTTGTTGTTCTAATTTATTAAGGACAATGCTGCAGAATATACGAATGTTTTTATTTAGGATTTTTCGTATTTATTCCGCCTTTTGTGTTGATGCTACTTATATAAAATGAGGTGTAGGTAGGATTGGTGATTACCATTCTGTAACTACGAAGCGGCTAGCTTTGACATGAGTGCATTGTTGACGAAATCAAATGCTTTGTAATTTGAATGTATGTGATGATTTTTTAACCAATAGGGTGAGGATATGTGTTATAAATGTAACTGTTAGAGCTTTTATTGTTGTATAACAGTCTGAAGAAGCCGCATGGCGAAAGCGCTCACTGTGATTAAAGGATTTACTGCTCCACATTGCTAGCATTAGCGTGGTGATTTCTATTTGGAATTTTTGGAAGTCTGGTCAGTTGGAGAGTGACTTTGTGGAAGGTTTCCTTCCACTATATTATTCTGTTGGTGTTTACCAGTGAAGTATTTTGTTTAAGGCCGTTCGACACCAGCACCTGTTGCCGTTTTGATTATTTTCTACTTTTCCTGCTGGTGCAACATCCCATGCTCAGGGGTTATATTTGACTTTTTTACATTCTATAATTTATAATGCATTCAGTCTCCAACTGAAGTAACCTATCTTCCAAAAAATTCCCACTGTTTAATCTTGGTTTGGCTTGCACACTGAAAAAGAAAGACTCTTTGGAACCCCCCTGTTTTAGTATAAAATGATCTGCCACAGGACTCTCCACTCTAGCTCTCCTGATATCACCCAAATGTTCCATCATTCTCCTCTCTACAGATCTTTTGGTCTGCCCAATATACCATTTGGTGGATGTACAACTATATCTAATTATGTACACAACTCCCTTTGAGTCACAATTATATAGATCCATAGCTCTGTATGTTTTCCCATTAATATTCTCCCCATCCAAATTCCTGATGTTCCTACAAACCATATATCTACCACAGGGAAAACTGCCCTTCCTGTTGAAGGCACTACTCAGTTTCCTCGTCCATAATAATAATTCCTTTAAATTTTTAGACCTTCCATACGAGAAGGTGACCCTGTGTGGAAAAATGTCCCCATATTTTTCAAGACTAAGGACAATGGGCCAATACCTATTTATCAGTTGTTTCAGAATGTCCGAGAATGGGGAAAATTTGTTTATAAAAAATAGGGTGGGCCATGCGTTTCAGTCCTAATCAACTCCTTTCCCTATATATGGGGGTTCCTCTTTCTCTAAATCTAGTCTCATGTGCTGGACCTAACTTTTTTAACTAAACACTGATATTCACGTGTTTTCTGCTGACTTCAAAATACTGTTTTTATATCCCCTACTAAGACGTCTATCACTCACTACCCTAAATTCATTAGATAAATCCCTCTTGTCAGATATGCTATTTGGTATCCGTAAAAATTCACCATAGGGTAGAGAATCCAAAAGATGGGGGACATGCATGCTATCGGCAGTTAAAAAATTATTAACTGCAGTGTCTTTTATATGAGGTCTAAACACTATTACAAATTTGTCAACCACATAAAATTCCAAATCCAAGTAGTGGATAGATGTCCTACTTGTTTCAAATGTAAACCCAAGGCCATATTCATGCTTATCTAACTCTTGTATAAACCCTTCAAACTCCTCCAGTTCTGCCTTGCAAACAAAAATTAAATTGTCTATATACCTTTTGAAAAATATTACAATATTCTTAAAAAAAACCCGTGATGAAGATTTTAGTTTTCTCAAAAAAATCCATGCATAAGATAGCATATACTGGGGCAAAAGCTGTCTCCATTGCCGTTCCTTCCCTTTGCAAGTAATAAGTATTATTAAACTTAAAGCAATTATGTGTTAATGAGAACTGCAACAGGCAAATTAAGAAATCCGTTCGAGGACCCTCCCCTAATGTCTTCTTAATAGCTTCCAGGCCCCACATATGTCTTATGTTCGTGTATAGCGATTTCACATCCACACTTGCCCAGTAGTAGGCCGAAGACCACTCAAGGCCACCTAACATGTTGGACAGCATGGTTCCATTCTTGATGTGGGAACTAACCTTACTTAAATGATCCCTCAGATGAAAGTCCAAAAATAGCCCGACATTTTGTAGGAAGGCCCCCTTTCCCAACACTATTGTTCTTCCTGGAGGATTACTCATATATGTATGTACCTTGGGGGTAACCTTAAACAATGCATCTCTTGGACATTTGATGTACAGTTTTTGAAGATCAACTGTGTTCAAAAAACCCAGTCTCTCCCCTCTTTCTAATATTTCCAATAGCGTTTCATTAAATTCCCTCACTGGATTCCTATCCAGCTTAATGTACACTGACTGGTCCTTTAATAATGTGAGAGCTATGTTAATGTACTGCGTGATATGCATAATCACCCAGTTGCCTCCCCTTGTCCGCCTGCGTGAAAATATATTCACCATTACATTCCCACAAACATTGTAGTGCCCGCCCATTGATCTTTTGATAAATTATAGGGCCCAACATGTTTTTTAAAATTGTCATATTCCACCTCTTCTTGTTTACATAACACGTTCTCAAACATGATTTTATTGGCCAATAACTTGGGTAGCATAAAGGCACTATGATAAGGTGCAGAAGGTAAAACCATTTTCCCATAGCCAGTGAAAAATTCGCCGATTTCGTTCTCACTGAGCGTCGATCTTTCTCCCTCTTCATAATCATAAATAGAAACATTTAACAATGGATCATCCTCACACGGGACACTGGCCTCATCCATAACATGCTCCCCTGCGTATTCGTCCACCTCACTCATAACAGCACGTTCAACATTGTATTTACTAGTTGTACTTTGCTTGTTTTCAAAAAATACCTTTAAATGCAACTTATGGCAAAATCTAGAAATGTCCATGAACACATCCGACAAGCTTGGACAACAAGTAGGGATAAATTTGGGACCTTTGTCCAAAAGAGAAATAGCATTATAGTCCAAACTGAAATTGGACAGGTTTATTATTTTCACATTTTCATTATGTCCCTCTATAATACCTTTTGTCACAGTAATAGTCTCTACACAGTCCAAAACATGTGAAGCTTCCTTAGTATCTTCTCCTCCTGCTCCCGTTGCTGTTGTTGTGGCCCTGTTGATTCCCCTCCATCTGCCTGGCAGGGTCATCAATGGAACCTCTCTTCCATCCTTGCCCACAGCCTTTGCCACCTCCTGAATTTTCTTTCTCAACACTGGAGGCCCCTGACTCCTCGTTGAGCTCCTCAAAGGACACACTTTTTTTACTGCTTCCCGAGGCCATGTCCCCAGATGATATAGAAGAGTTGTGAAAGTCTCTGTTGCTCGTCCAACTGTTTTTCTGCCTTCCTCTCGGTTCCTTTTGCTGCCAAGAAAAAATGATGTTATTCTGATAGTCTTCCATATCCCTTTGTAACGTCCCCTTCTTTCGAGCTGTGACTGCCTCCTTGACCTTTGCCACCCTCTCCTTTCCTTCTTTCACTTGATTTTCAAATACTACATTAGAAACATTCTCCGACAGCTCTGCCTGGACTCGTAGGATCTCCGCTCTCAATTTCTCCTGCTGCCTCAGATTGAGCTTGACTAGCACACTCAGGCAGCATTCAACTCATTCAACAAATCAATTTCATCCGCCACAAAGTCAAAGGCGGGCAATTAATTTATTCTGAGACCCCTAGGTGTCAAATCCAATGCCAAATACTTTTCCAACAATTTTATATTGTAATATAAAGTTACCTCTTTCTTGAGCAGTTTCTCAAATTTCAAAAAATCCACTCCTTTGGGGCTAGTCTCACCCATTGATAGCGGATCCCTCTCCACCAACCTGGAATCCCTTTCTTTCCAAATATCTGCACAGTTAAAATGGGAACCATCTGCTGCCATAATCCTTTCCCTTGTGGAAAAAAAAGACTTGCAGAACATAGACAAATCTATGTGTTGTCACCCCCCACCAAGCAGTACAAGCATGGGGTCTCAGAATTTGTTTTACATGCATATATCAACCACACTACAAAGTGTAATCTATAATGTTGTGTGCTCCCTCATGATCAGGGCCAGATGGCAGTGCTGACAACCTTGCTGTGTTAAACTCAAACATTCAACTATGTTCAACTTGCATTTTTGCACAACTAGGCTTCTACACACCTTAGTGCTGTTAGACTACTGGCCTCATATGAACCTATGAATCTATGTGCCTGTGCAGCCCTTCCAACCTGTTGCTCCCATATGACCTTCTGATGTCATCTACTATACGTTCTCCTGCAGCCATGTAAAAGTCAAACTTGTGCTGTGCCACATGCATAAAGTCCTGAATTCTGTAGTCTATGTGCTTGGACAGACAGGGGTATGTGTGTGTGTGTGTGTGTGTGTGTGTGTGTGTGTGTGTGTGTGTGTGTGTGTGTGTGTGTGTGTGTGTGTGTGTGTGTGGGGGGGTCTAGAGAAGATTAAACCACAAAAAATGATCTCAGCAACATACAATATGAACATTTAAAAAGAACAGGAAAGCTATTAGGTTCATACAAAACCCTTACTCAGTGAAAATCAAAATACATTCATCATAACTTCTTTATAAACACATCTTCATTACAGCACAGCCAGGTTAGTAATAAGTGAACCAATAAATATACCACATAGGGATAATATACTATACTACTCTCCTACCTATAGTAGGTGCAGTGATGGTACAAAAAGAATTATAGCAGACAAATGAGGTATAGTGAGAGCAATACCTAAGCTGCAGAATATTATAGGTTGTAAACCTAGGTTTGTTTATAGTAATTGCTAGAGTTTAAAACAAATGTTATTTTACAAAAATATCAATCTTGGTTTGAGCGCTAAACAATTTAATAAACTTGGCACATATCCATGTCATAATTGTTGTTGCTGTGCTTGTATTAATAAGGATCACTATTTTTTATATCCTACTATGAAGAAAATATATACATTCAAATGTTCTGCTACATGTAATTTTACTAATGTTACATATCTTGCAACTTGCAAGATATGCCCTAGTTTTTATGTGGGCAAATCCACAAGATGTTTAAAAGCTAGAATGATAGAGCATAAGACAGTAATCAAGAGAAATGCCCCAATCAATGCTTTAGCTAACCATATTAATAAGAATGGTCAAATGCATATTTTTGCTTTTAGCGTTATAGTTATAGTAAATATTAATATGAGAGGGGGTGATTTAAATAATAAGCATGAACTTAAAGAATATGAATGGATTTTACAATTGCAAGCTGATCACCCCCCAGGTATTACTCAAACAGTAACTCTTAAACCAGTTCTTAAATGTAAACAGTGTTGTCTAAAATTATGTCTTTTGAACATAATTGATTGTATGTAAATAGTTTAATTGGATATGGATTAGTATTAGCTGTGCTATAATGAGGATGTGTTTTTAAAGAAGTTGTGATGAATGCATTTTAATTTGCACTGAGGAAGGGTTTTGTATAAACCAGAAAGCTTTGCTGTTCTTATTAAATTTTTGCATGGTACATGCTAAGTTAATTTTTTTGTGTGGTTTAATAATTTTTGTACAAATGTTTGCTTTACTGTGGCTCCTGCTTAATTAATATATCTTACTAGAAGAGCACGTGTGTATCCTGCAGTTATCACCCCAATCCCATAAATTGACTGCGTTTTTATACTTGTACCTGCCTACACATTTGTTTCAAGCAGGCCTCCCAACTTCTTCTCTTCAACATGCACTGCTGATGTCATCCACTAATTGTTGACATGCAGGTATGTAAATGTGTAATGTTAAGGGAATCAAATTGAATAAGTCTGTTGGCAACCCAGGCAGTTACTACAATTCACATACCTGGCACACTTCCCAATTGTATCAGATGTTCACTAGGGGTGATATCCCACAGGGTCATTTACTTGGGGATGCAGGTTATGTACTGGAACTGTGGCTGATGATGTCCATCATAAATGCATACACACCCACTGAAGAACATCATAATGAGGCACACACTCAAACCAGAACTATCATACAGTGTGTGTTTGGGCTGTTAAGTCATGGTTCCACTGCCTAGATAAATCTGGGAAAGCCCTGCATTGGAATCCAAGGGCATGTGCTGAAACATTCATGCTACACAAGATCACCCTGAGAAAACAGCTTCAGCAGGATAAACAAGGAGAAGGAGCACACATCCCACCACCAATGCCAAGGTCATCACAAACACATACATATAACGAGTCAGAGGGAGAAACAGCAACTGTTGTGGGTGTAGGCAGACATAGGTGTGTTCAATACACCCTTGGATAGCACACTTACTCACCACCTAAGCGACTAAAACCTTCATCCTACACACACACACACACACACACACACACACACACACACACAGTAACTGGTGCCAGGCAACTCTTACTACCTTTAACTCCACTTGTGTTGGCTGTGTACTAGTTGCATCAGACAGGTTCAGCCCTGAACTAAAACTGTTGCAACTACTGGGCTTACAAGGTAAGCATTGAAACTGGAGTGTATTGTGTAATAATATGAATGAGTGGCATATCCTTGCACTTCATTAATTAGTAGTGTAAGCAAGTAAAAGGTGGGAGGCTTGAACATAAGTGAACTTAACATGTGGCAGCAGAGATACATTTGACTTATATGTGTAAATTATTAAGTAGTAGGCCTCAAGCATCAAAGATTCACAGAGTCCAAAGACAAAAGAGGTAACAGTTTTATGGAAAACAGAAGTGATTAACCCAGAAATCATTTATAAGTATGAAGATAAAGAAGGGCTTATGACATTAGTAATAGTTAAATATAACAACAGAATATGGACCCTAGCCAATCTATACTGGTTCCCAGGCATTGGAACAGAAACTGTTAAAAACACTTGGATTTCATTTCCAATAATTATAAAGGCAATTTAATACTGGGAGGAGATTTTAACTGTATATTTGGTATTTCTGAAACTACAAATAAAAGACCACTGCATGCATCTGCTGTATCAAAAGCTTTAAACAACTGGGTAGAATCATTTCATCTTGTAGATACTTTCAAATTTAAAGAAGATACATCTTTGTTGTTTTCCCATCAAGATCATAGAGTTGGTACCCACACTAGAATAGATAAAATATTTGCTGCCCATGACTTACACTCTAAAATCATTAATTTCTCAATCACTCCCTGCCCCTTTTCAGACCACAATTCATTGATACTGAAACTTCAAAATGAGTACAAACCATTAATCTTTAACTCCAGAATTCCAGCATATATAACTAAAATTAAAGAATTCAAACCCTGGTTATTATCTGCATTGCAGTTCTTCTTAGATAATAATTACACCACATAGATAAATAAAATAATGATATGGGACTCATTAAAAGCTTACATATATGGTAAAACCATAACATGGTATACAAAAAATCAGGGAATGGGATTCTTATTTATTAGATCTACAATCCAAACTTTTTTTCAGTAAAAGCTGAAAAAAATCAAAATCATCTGGAGATGAAAAAGAAAGTAGAAGTATTAAACAATAAATACAATGAAATTCTAAGACATAAAACTAGTTCAGCTTTAGAAAAACTAAACATTAATACCTTGGCCACTTCTCCCAAATATCTACATAATTTATCCACAAGAATCAAAATACAATCAAAAGCTAATAACATTAAAAGCACCTTCCATGAAAAGAAAGTGAAAAATGTCTCGGATATAGGTGACATTCTTGATGCCTATATAAATCACTATATAGAACATTTCCAAAAAGAAAATATATATATCGATCAATTAAATCTAGATGAAAAATATTCTAATATAAAAAAATACCAGAAAAAATAAAACTAGATCTGCAAACACTCATATTCTACAAAGAAATTACAGATACAATAAAAGAGGGTAAAAATAATAAAGCTCCAGGTATAGATGGCATAATTATGGAAATATATAAACTTTTTCCTTGAAAGATACTAACCCTCTTTCATAAAGTCTATTAGCAATTCAGTCACAAGCTTTAATACCACCCTCTTAGAGATATTCCTTAATCACAACAATCCTAAAGGAAAACAAATCCCCAAACATCTGTACCTCATATAGACTTACATCATTATTAAATAATGACTATAATATATGCATGACAATATTAACTAACATAATCAAAATACAACTATATGAAAACAATAAAAAATGATCAAACTGTATCTATATATCATAATGGCAATGTTAAAAGGATAATTTCTCTTAGAGATTATGTTAATAAAGAAAATAAAGCAACACTCATAATTGACTTAGACATAGAGAAAGCCTGTGAGTCCCTAAATTAGGACTATTTATTCAAAATCCTAATGCTATTTGAATTTCCTGCATCCTTTGTTTATCTCCTAAAGAATATGTATACAAATAATTTAGAGTGTGTCAAGTTAGTTTCTTTTACCTCTGATTCTATACATATAACAAAAGGCACTAAACAAGGATGTCCCATGTCACTGATTCTATTTGCTCTGGCTATTGAAATATTGGCAGATTCAATACATAACAAAAAGCAATAGATGCTTATGAACAATACAGTTCTAAAGTAATCCTATTTGCTGATGATATGTTACTAACATTATCTAATACAAAAGAGACATTAGAATAATTAGATATATTAATTAACAAATTTCACACAACTTTAGGACTCCATTCAATAAATCAAAAAAACAATTTTTATTTTTAAATAAAAAAAAAGAACTGCAGACTAAGGGGGTTCACATCATATGGAAACAACAATCTACCTTAAAATATCTAAAAATAATGAATTAGTCTCAAAAACTGCAATAATATCATCAATACAATTACAATATCTGTGGAAAAATGGAACAGAATAATATTAACATTTGAAGATAAACTACAGTTAATAAAAATATTTTTACTGCCCAAGATCCTATATATCGCCTTGGCAATACAACTGTTACCAGAAAGGAATATACTTAAATAAATTCATGCCTAATAATATTTTTATGGTTTCCCAAAAGAAACAGAATAGCATATCAGACCAGTGAAACAGGGAGGATTAAACTTTCCTGATATAGAAGCATATATAAAACCATCAATATCTAAAACAATCTCAGATTGGATAAGTCCAAATTTCTCTGCAAATTTGAAAGAATTACTAACCGTAATATCAATAAATTAATTTGAGTTACAAAAAAATTCAAATAACAGATAAAGACAATTTGTTCTGGCACATATGTATTAGTATGCAATATAACATAAGTAAACCCACTAAAACTTGTAAGATTAGTTATTACATTGAATGATTTAGAAAAAAAATATTAATGCAAATATAGATTTAAAAATCTGGTTTGATCATTTATATTCACAAAGAAGTTTCCACATAAGATATACAGAGATATTATTAATTCCTGGGAACATAAAGGATTTGCTTGTTGGCTGCAATGTATCAAAGAACTAAAAGTTTTAGATATGCAAGCAATAAAAACAATATACAAAATTCCACAACAGGACTGGCTAACTTTACAGAGTATTCTGTCATATTCACAAGATTTAAGTAGAATAATTAACAATTCTACATTTAAAGAAATACCTAAATTTACAAAATACATATATGATATCATATATATTGACTTTGACATGGGAAACAGTATTTCAAAATTTTGCAAAATATTGATAAACTCTTAAACAACACCCAAAACCTCATATTGGAAATATATAACAAAAGGACACTCAATACAGTTAACTGAAGATATTAAAAAATATATCTTATTATTAATAAAATATACATCCTTTACACAATACTGGAAAATTTTTAATTGGAAATGCTTGCACAGAGCATTCTTAACCCCAGACAGAATCAGTAAAATTAGTTTTTCCATAAAAGGAATATGTGGGAGATGTGAGCAAGTACATAATGTAGACTGGAACCACATTTTATTTGATTGTGTTAAAATTTAGCCATTTTTTTAATAGTAGTAATTACTTTCTACAATCTTTATTTAACAAATCATTTTATTTAACTAAAACTCTTGTATTATTAAATGTGAATGAAGGTCCTCATTTGAATAGGTCAAACATGTATCTAGTATGGACTATACTTGCAATTTCAAGGAAGTATATAACAAGAAGATAGAATACAAACACAATACCAACTTTGGAGGACTTCTACAGCCTGCTGAAGACCACAGCATTATTGAAAATTAAAATTAAAACAACCCTTGGGGAAAAGTCTTATTGTTGATTGGCACTATACAATAATTTATCAGACACTCTGATAATGGATTGGACATACTTATAAAGTAACTGTATACATTAAGATCTGTTATAGTGTCAGGCAAATGTAAATAGTGTACATAATTATTTAAGATGTTATGTATAAATACTATGGAATTCATTCAAATGTATTTGAAAAAAAAAACTGAGAAAAAAAAAGATTCACAGAGTCATGCTTCTCAAAATAGAGTGATGGTCACAGTATGCCCTCAGTTTAATACCATACATTTGTACTGAAAAAACATTAAAGAGAGATTTGGAAAGTAATGCTACACATTTCAGTTAAAGACTTCATAACCCTTGCAATATCATTCACAATAAAGTGGGGAAATGTTGTTGCTTGCAACTGTCTAACTTTCTAAGACTAATGTAAGTCAAAGGTACAATTACCAGTTCAACATCACAAATGCAGGTACACTAAGCACTAAATCAGCTATGCACCTTGAGTATCAAACACTAAGCCTATATATCCCCTGAATCCAAAAGATACAAAACACGGGTATGGCACAGTTATCATCACTTGTACAGGGTGTTGTGTGGGAGGGTGCAGAAAGCCTAGGGTGACACAAAAGGTTGGTGAGTGTGTGTGAGTAAGAAAGAAAATCAGGCAGACATTTGGATAAACCAGCAGATGGCCAGTGAGAAAAAAGTTTTAAGCTGCACGGCTGAACCATGTAACTGTTGTGTATGTGTATGTCTGTAAGCTTCCTCCAGGTGAAATTAGAACTATTGGCCTGCCACATCTGGGTGTGGACAACTCACCCACTGACAGAGCAATGGAACTAGGGCCACTATGGAGCATGATTGGGCACAGCCACGATGGCTAAAAAAGTGAGAACCTGATATTAAGTGAGAACCTGGCAAAATGTCAAGCCCCCATAAACCCTCAGAACCCTTCTGCCTATGAAGAACTGTTCCCAGAAACCCTGTACAAACACATTAATAGCTGCATAGAGGCAGTTGTACCCCCCAGGAAGAAGTAAAGAACTAACTCAAAAAGCAAACCACCCTGGTGGAATCACAAACTCAATCAGATGTATAACAGGAGGAAGAAAATCATAGCAAAAATTAGGAGGTGCAGCACCCATCAGGATAAAAACTCTCTCATCAAACTAAACAAACAATAAAGAGGGCAAATAAAGTCTACCAAAGCCAAATTTGAGGTAAGTTTGGCCTCCCAGGCCAAGGACAACCACAAAGCATTATTTAGCTATGTCCACAACTTCAAAGGCAATAGTCAATTGTGTGCAGAGCTTATTGTAAATGGAGCCACCTATGCTGAGCCAGAAGATATAGCAAACTTCCTGGGTGATTAATTCAGCTCCAACTTTACTCCTCTCTCCCCCTTCAACCTTCCCTCAGGAAATATCATCAAATATAATTCCCCCTACTATAACTAGGGAACGGGTCCTTAATGCTCTCTCTAAGACCAAGAGCACTGTATCAATGAGCCCAGGCAATATCCCAGGATGCCTTCTACATAGCATGAAACATGATCTATCAGGGCCTCTGGAATTACTATTTAACTGTAGCCTCCAAATAGGCTTCTTGCCTCATGAATGGAGAAAGGCAACAGTCATCCATCTGCACAAAGGTGGGCCATCTACAGACCCTGGAAACTACAGACCCATAAGTTTCACTAGTCTTATATGCAGCATGGAAAGAATTGTCATGGAGATGATCAATAGAGATATAGTAAACCTCCAGCCACTGGACCCAACCCAGTTTTGTTTTGTCAAGGGCAGATCATGCCTACTCAACCTGATGGACTTTTTTGAGAAGGTCACCAAAGCAATGGATGGGGGCAAAATTGTTCACACTGCCTACCTTGATCTGGCCAAGGCATTTGACACAATACCCCATTCAGGCATTGTTGACAAACTCAAGAGGTTAGGTACAAAGCTGTATATCATCCAGTGGATAGCCAACTGGATCATAGACAGGACTCAAGAAGTCAGAATCAGGGAGTCCACCTCTACAAAGAAGCCAGTCACAAGTCCATCAGGGATCAGTCTTTGAACTGCTCCTTTTTGGCATTTACTTCTCAGAAGACAAGGCCAATGTCAGTGGTTCCTGGCTGACTAAATTTGCAGATGATTGGAAATTAGGAACTGTCATTCAATCTCACACTGACACAGATGTTCTCCTTGAGGGGCTGACACAGACAAACAACTGGTGTCAGAGCCATGGACTAAAACTAAATGCCAAGAAATGCATAATAATATCCTTTGAGAAGTCATCCATCCCTGGTAAATATCATATTGACAATACACCCCTTAGAGTTGACCCAGTATTCAGGGACTTAGGGACTCACATATATAGTAATCTATATAGTAATCTAGACTTTGATCATCACGTGTCTATAGTGGTGAGGAAATCATTCTATGTTGTGCAACTTATAAACAAATGTATGGCATCTAAGTCCAAAGAAGTCATTGTTCCACTGTAATCAGAATTCATCAGACCTATCATTGAGTACAATGTCCCCTTTGGTATGTACCTAATCAGGCATATCCAACCACTGGAACATCCACAGAGGGTCCTCACTAAAAGAATACAGGGTGTAAGTAATATGTCCTATGCAGCCTGCCTCAAGCCCCTGGCTCTGTATTCTGTCTCTTACAGGCTTTTTGGGGGGTCAATGCCTGGCATGCAGGGCATTGTCATACCCCACTCTGATGGAACTCCTGCATATCCACAAAACAAACAGTGCCAGAATTACACATTCTAAAGACTTAAACCTTGTATGTGATATAAATAGGACCTGCTGGAGAGATAGGTAAGTATCCCAGAGACTACCCCATCTATGGAACAGGCTCCCCATCTAAATGAAGCAGAGTTCATCCCTAACCCAATTCAAGTGCAACTTAAAAAACTGGATGGGAAATCAAAAATTCATCTCTTGTTTGACACCTATGTCTCTAATGTAAAAAGGTAACCTGTAAGTGGTTCATCTCCCAGGCCCATGCTTACACTTATCAAGGGTATCAGAACTTGTCAGAGATTTGGGATGCATGACTAGACTTAAAAAGGCCCTTGTGGTTGTTAGTCTAGTAAACAGCTATGAACCTATGATTCTATGTGTGTGAGTGTCTGAATGAGCACAGCCAAGCTCTGTGCTAGTTCTATGTCTTGGTATGTCAGACAGGTGTGAACCATGCATGGTAGAAGTGGCAGTTCATCATTGTCGTCCCCAGTCATGAAAGCTAGCCCTGCCAGGAGTTGCACTGACATGTCCACACCCTGGGTCAGATGGATTGTTGCTAGCTGAACATGACTAATGTCTACTGAATGAACTCCCCTCATAAGTACACCCAGGACCACAACCCCATGGCCTGCCACATCTGGGTGTGGACAACTCACCCACTGACAGACCAGTGGAACTAGTGCCACTATGGAGCATGATTGGGCACAGCCACTATGGCTAAAAGCAGATGATGTGGCTGATCTATGCCCACAAGGATGCCACCCCCCTCCCATCAGATGTTCCTTCACAGACACTGCTCATTCCTTCATAGCCATCCCTCATTCCAATGTGGCATTCATCCAATCCATTGAATCTACAACACAGTGAAAGCAGTCACTCATGTAAGCCTGTGCCACATCTAAAACCCTAAGCATTTCTCTGGAACACCTATGGGAATGTACCTGTGCCTCTATGCTGGCTCTAAACATATGTTAAGTAACACGAGAAGAGACACCTCAGTTAGGTGGAGGATGGACAGCAAGCCTCCACCAAGCACCCCCAACAACCCTCTTGCGTGGCACCTCAGCCATAATTTGGCTATGACCAGAGTCACCAGATAGTGAAGCCACAGTAACTACAATTCCCTGAATGATTGTATCTCTCTCCACCTGTCCAATATCTGAGGGCTCACTGGAATGGGTAGGCATAGACCTACAGGCTGTGTCCAGTGGAATTTCAGGAGATGGCTATATGTGAACCTCAGTGTCAACTGCAAACTCTGTACCCCTGACTGTGCCTGTGTTTGGCCACCATCATCAACAGAGACGGATGATACTCTGACATCAGGTGGTAGAATCCCACACTTTCACTGTCAGTATTACCTGTGACAATAAGTAAAAAACAGAGAAAAAATAATACCAAAACTGCTATTCTCCAATATATGCTAACAAAATAACAGTGCTGCCACTATTAGGCAGTACAGAAATACAGATAACTGTGTTGACATCAACAGCACACACTAAAATATGTCTTTGAATTGCTCATCAGTACTGACATAAAACATTTTGGCTTACCATCTGTAGATGATGGTATCCTCTACATGCCAGATGGTCCTGGAAGAGTTTAAGCAAAAAGGTATTTACAACATCATCATAATTAATAGTAACACAAGTGGAATACTTTTAACCATTTTTATGTCAATTAACTATACTTTCAACAAGAACTTGGATGACAACTCCAACCTAAGCTAATCAATCAGAATGTGTTAACTGTAGCAATTTTCAATCCACCCACCAAAAAATTCTTGTGAAACAGAAATAATGTATTGATTGAAATTGTTTTACTACACAACAGAATTCAACAGCTGAGATACAAAAACTACATGGAAGGTCTTCCTGGGACATGCTTGCTGTCCCTAAAACAGTAGTACCAATATTGAGGACATGCTGTACTGCACTTTCCCGGGAGCTGTCTGGATCTCTGTCCATGGACAGAAACTTTTAATTTGGTGTTAGTGGTGGCTCTGCTCTGTAGCAGGCCCGCTGTTGTCCATCCAATCATGGCCCACTGCAATTGCTCTTCTCTGTGCAGATGAGATCACATCATTGGCTCTATGGTGCACCTGCTCATATGTCCTGCAGTGGCCACCCACAACATTACAGTCATCATCAGTCTGATGCCAAATCTATATTCAGTGTGATACATCTCACTGTCCCCTTTCAAGCAGGAAGGCAGTATGTTGCCCAAAAGCATTGACAATAACCTGATTTTCAGCAGCAGTGAATGGTGGTCATTGAGGATTGGGACACTGGGGGTGGTATAGTCCAAGTTGTCTTAAAAGACAATAAAAGGATAATACATGTAAGTATCACATAACTACAAAATAACTGTTCCCGGATAAAACAGAAAAGTAAGCACCTCAGTATTGCCCAATCAAGAAACATAAAACAGTGTAAAGATTTGAAATATGAACAACAGGTTTGATGAAATAAAGGTAAATATATCCTTGTTTGTGCCATAATAGAAATGCAGCTTTGCCCCCCCCCCCAAAAGAACAAGCAAATGACACATTTTGCTAACAAACCTTTTTGAAATGCTAAAAGTGCTAGCAAATGAACTGTCCCTGAAACATATCTACAGATTTATTACCGAATATTCAATTTTAAGGTATTGCCAATCATGTATACCTGTGAAATGTCTTGACAGACATGCCTATGTCATCAGTACACTTCTAACTTATGAAAACAGATAAAAGTGTAAAAGCATTTGCTTCATATTTTTCTTAATTACATTCTAGCATTGCAGGATGTAGCTACGAAATGTAAGCATACCGTCTTAAGTTCAATATTCTTCTGTGCAGATATATCTCAAACTAATAGCCTCTGTTCTGTGTTCTCCACATAAACAAGTCTCCTCACCTTCAGTTTTCCTAGCTACATGGTTGCCTTTTTATATGGTGTAGATTCTAGGCTATTAGCATGATGAAGATGCAAATCAGGTGTGAACTGATTATAATTGCTGAATCCCAGATACTTGGCTCCATATTTCAGATGTAAACATAGTGCAGGCACTCCCTCAGTGTTTGTTTTTAATGGATTGCAACTGTGAATAATTACTGGTTGGGAGAAGGAAAACACAACAGTGCTACATGCTGCCCAACATCCAGTAGTTGTATCAGGTTAGACTTACAAAGTGTTAGATGTAAAGTTGGAAAAGTAAGTAAGCAGAGCACACAGTTCAAAGGCTTTATTTATTAAAATCAAATATCCCCTTCATTCATTGGCAACTGCATATGATATTATTGTCATTTAATATCCTCACACATTTTAAGGTCAGTGATATAGATTGGCATATAGAGATGGGCATGTCTGCACTGCTGCAAGGGGAGATATTTACACACACACACACACACACACACACACACACACACACACACACACACACACACACACACACACACACACACACACACAGTTGCCTGTTGCAAGATTAGAACCCCTACTTATCTAGTAGTGCATACTACAGATTGCAGTACTCATCACATGTGCCATGCAGATTACAGACTGCAAGTCTTAGAATAATGGTAAGATAAGAGAAGAAAGACCAACAAACCTAAAAAGGTAAGAAAAAGCTGTATATTTGCAAGCAATAGTCATAACTGGTGTGATCAATTAGTGCACTACAACCAAAATAATACATTTACAAATAAGTGATGCATGCTTTCATATTATTGTAGATGATATTGCAGTTGGTTGCATGCAGAATGATTTCAGTTCCTTGCTTCAAAGTTGTTTATATGGCAAAGAAGGGTAAGGCACCCTTCCAGTGTTCTGAAGGTTCATTGGAGTGAGTGTTCAAATCCAGACCTATAAAGAAATGTTTCATATAAACCATTTTCTACTGTGTATGTCATAGATTACTTTTTTCTCATTTCAACTACTTGTCCATTTATTTTTCTTTTTTTTTCTTTTCTTTCTTGTTTTTTTTTTGGGGGGGGGGTGGGCCAGTGTTTGTGTGATGCACTACTTAGTGCAATCACAGGAAATGGAGGAAAATGAATGTCAGGTTTGGTTGTGCTTATCTCATTTGCACAAACAGTGGCAGTGTCCAAACTGGACAACTGGCCTTCCCAGGAAGCAGACAGAACACCTGCAGACAGGACCCAGACAAACAATAATTGAAACTGAATACTTTCAATTAATTCTATTGGTCACTGCTCAAACCCACTAAGTGGCATTGTGCGGTGGTTAACACAGAGACCTTAAGAATGATTAGAAAATTAGGCAATGTTATGTAACTAGTCCTGTGGCAGCAAGCGTAAGTGTAGTGCTGGAGTACAGATGGTTCTGGGTTCTAGTACAGGGTGTGCAACCTTTTTTTTTACTGTTGTGCAAGTGCAGTTTATAGCAATGAACTGAAAAATAGACAAGTGCTATTTCAACTTTTTTGTGGCAACAGGTGTAAGTCTAGGACTGCCAGGCATATACACATGGTCCTGTCTTTTGATACAGGATATTCCATACACTTTTACTGTTGTTCAACTTCCTATTATATTTACTCTCACTTATAACACTTTCTGTATTGGATCTGATATGAATTATATGCATGAGGGATAATATACCATTACTGTGTTTTCAGATGTAATACCAAGGTTATACCGTGTGCTATAGTCCTGTAAGCATAATTATGCTATCTGGACTTGCAGGACTTTCAGAATTACCTGATACCAACACACATACACAACTGTATCTATATCCAATTACCGTGACAGATCATGGCACATATATGTGTAACAGCTCATATTTTCACTAGTATTTATGTATAATTCCTGATTACGTCTGAACAACACTTCTTCTGTGGCAAAGATGAAAAATCAAATCTATGGAAGAAAATATTTTCTCCCTTATGCCAGGTTTGAATCCCACAGTGTAAAATCAATTTTCTCAGTATATAAAGATAAAAACAAAAGTGTCAGGCCATTACATTTAAGCCCCGAGTGCATGTCTGCAAACTAACGCACCTTACAGTTAACTTCCAATTTCCAGTATATAATTGCTTGGCACTGCTGCACTCCACTTAACACTGTGCAAAAATGGTTGGCATCATCATTGCTCAGGTTTGAGCACTACTAGTAAATGCAGTAACTGGAATTGGTGGGAAAGCATCAGTCTCCATTGTTCTAGTTCAGCTGGTAGACACAGCTGGCATTAGAGAAGAATGTTCCAGGTTTAGGGCAGAGAGATGGGGTGTCCAAGATATTTACTGGACTCCTGGTAAAGCATCACAGCCAAAGGCTTCTGCAGGGGGAATATTCTGACTCCCTGTACAAGTCTGAGGCATGCAATAGGTTGGTGCAGGCCATATCCAGTACCAGTGGAATCCCACTCACTGGAGAGCAATGTATGCATCGTTTTAATGACCTACACAGGAGAAAAATGGATCATCCCATCCCATACATAGCTCTCCATTTAGCACACATGTCTTCTTGACACACTTGATTCAGTCCAATTGATGATATGATTGTGTTGCTGTCACCCCTCTTTGTGGAGGTGACAGTGCAAATTCAGTTAATATTCTGCACATATTTTCAGTTTACTTTGTTAAAGAAATGGATAGCTATGGTCCTTTCCTATGTCACTCCTGCACATTTATGTACTGTTTTCCCTTTGTTCTTCCCCCTGCTTGCTCCCCATTTCACCTCTTTTCTATCTAACCTATTTTAATACCTTTAATCTGGTCAGAAAATAGAATCACTGACAACACACATACATAGCAGAAAAATCAATGGATCCCTTCACTTTTCGGGCTCTGTACTTGTACAGACGTATGCATTGCACACCGATGCCAAGAGACAGTGAGTGGTGGTACAATGCTGTGGTTATCTTCATCCACTGCCACTTAACCCTGCTGAGCTATGCCAACACACACACAGCAACACATGTACTATAAAGAATTCATGTCTTTGCATTATCAATGTTTATGTAAAAGTCTTTAAAAGTATTGGCTACACCTAGATTCGAACCCAATGTTGTCTGGGCTCAAAAAGATGTGTGTCAGTGCATTTATACCTACTGCCCAGAGTTGGTTAAGCAGCAGCTGTGTTTCATAGACTCAGTACTAAATCTCAGACTCTTCACAATGTGGCACGTGTTTGTGCACTGCTTAACTATGCACAAACATGGTAAGTATTGAAAATGTGTATCTCACATGCACAAACACTTTGTTAACCATCCAGCAAATTCACTGCTAGCTGTGCTATGGAAAATTTAATATTATTATGTATTACAGCTGTTTACTGTCAATTTCCCATCTATAACATGAAATTACATGTAGAAACATAACAAACTGAAGCCCCTATCTAACAATATGCAAAATATTTACAATGCAACCATGTGTTGCCTCCCCCAAGCAGTGCAACCCTGGTGTCTCAGTACTTTTTCCACACACACACACACACACACACACACACACACACACACATATATATATATATATATATATATATATATATCACCTAAGCTACAGCAATTAATATCAAATGTTGTGGTATATGTGATGCACATCAAACTGGTAACATGCAGAAATAGAACTACTTACCTATGTGCCTAAATAGCCTTATCTGCAAGGCTATGGAAGAAATCAGCATGGACTGTATCCACAGGGACATAGATCACCTTCAACACACTTGACCTGACACATTTTAGTTTTGTCAAGGGTAGATCTTACTTATTAATCTGAGTGGACTTCTTTAATACTGACCCCAAAGACCTGAATGAGGGATAACAGGCCATACCAGCTAAGATGAGTTATCCAAGGCCATTGACACTATCCTCCATTCAGGTATCATAGAGAAAATCTCCCATATGGAAATTAACCCATACATTACTACATGGATAGACAACTGTTTCACTGACAGAACACACACTGTCAATGTTGGGGACTGCACTTCCACCACTTGACCACTTACCTGTGGAAAACCACAAGGATCTGTGCTGGGCCCTTATCTTTTTGGCAACTATTTCTCTAAAGTCCTGGCAAAGGTAGATGGTCTGTGGCATACCAGGTTTGCAGATGACTATCAAATGGACACAGTCTTATAGAGTTCCCACGCTATATTAACATATTACAGAAGGGACTGATACAGGCAAATGATTGGTGCCAAACTCATGAACCTTAAAGCAAAAAATGCCTCATTGTCCCCTTTGGGGGTGAAGTACCATTTTAATTATGATATACATAGCACCCCTTTCAGCTCAAACATAGTGTTGTGAGACTTAAGGACACATGTTGATAGCAATCTATACTTCAGTCACTGTGTGTCTATAGAGGTGAGACACATATTCTACATTGCACACCTCATAAATAAGGCCATCACATTCAAGACCAGGGTGGTCATAGCTCTGTTGTACCCTATCCTTATCAGACTACTAACTGAGTGCAATGCATCCTTCTGTCTGTGCCTCAACAGACACCTGCAGAAACTGGAGAAAACAAAGATGTTTGTGACCAGGTGAATCAAGGGCCTCCAAAAAGTGACAAACATAGAGAGACTGAAAGACCTGCCACTGTACTCAGTATCATAAAGGCTGCTGAGAGGTGACCTATGTCTAGCCTACAGAGCAGTCTCAGCCCCTGCCCTACTGGAAATGCTGGACATCTGCAAATCTATTGGGAAAAGAATAACTTTCTCCAGGGATCTTAACCTAGCATGTGCATAAACAGAACATGCTAGGGAGACATATATCTCTCACAGGAGATTGACACTCCTCTGTAGTAGGCTCCAACTGCATAGGAAGCAGTGCTCCTCAAAGGTGCTATTCAAGTGCAACCTTGAGAAATGGGTGGGATTGTAAATTCACCCCTGGGATAGCATCTATGTCCCTCATAGACAGGGAAAGATGGTGCTGATCACAAAATCATTCTGCTAACTGACTATCTCTCTATGCTCAATAAGGGCACTTCTGTTTTTACACTGCTAGGCTTGTAAATACCCTAGAGCTACTAGGCTAGTAACCTCCTATGAACCTATTAAGCTATAAACATCTTGTAAGAACAAATCCAAAAATAAATGAAACAAAGTCCAAACTGGTCGTAATCTTTTATTATAAAATGTAAGTGCTTTCAGGTTCAAAAAACCTTCATCAGACAAACTTCACATAATCATGACAGTCTTTAAATATTAAAACATTTCTAAAAGTAACAAATTACTTTCTATACTTGACCCGCCTTTTCTTTAAGTCTGGTTTTAAAGGTACAGAACTATTTAACCCAGGTGGGTTTCAGCAGCCAACTGTATGATCCATCTTAACTCTGCATACTCAGTATCATTGACAATGCCCCCTCCCCCTTTTTTTTCATCTGTGCAACATGCAGAACCATAAAAATAAAAGTATGATCTGAAAAGCTGGAAACATGCTGGTACAAAGCATTATGTTTATCATTCTGTCTAATAGATGACAAACAGTGTAGTATTCTTATTTTTAACCTACAATTAGTTTCTCCAACATAAAAACTTGGACATGACTTGCAGCATGCCAGGTAAACCACATTCTCTTTATGGCAATCTGCATAAAACTCAAATGTGTATTTTTTGTTTGTGACATGATGTATTAAATAATTTAAACCATTCACATTTGAACATGCTTTGCAATGCCTACAGGGAAAAGTCCCTGTTCTCATGTATGCAGAGGAAACACTGTTAGCCTTCTTCTTATTTTTCAAACCAGGTTATATGTATAACATGTCTTTTATATTACTATTTCGCTTGAAGGTAAATCTAGGTTTCTCATCTAAAATATCCTTCAAGTGATTGTCACTTCTTAGTATCTTCCAGTTTTGCTTAATAATATCACATATCCCATACACATTGTTACTATAATGTAGCATTACCTTAGTTTTTTGTCATACTTATTAGATGGCTTCAGCTTATCTCCCTGCTGTTCTTTACTACCGGAAAACCATGGTATAGCCCAGGCTTCCCTGTTCGATATTATACTGTACTTAGTTTTTTCTAAATTTTCCTTTGAATACCCCTTTACCTTAAGACATTCATTTAACACATCCATTTCTTTGTGAAACTCATTATTGTCTGTGCACAGCCAATAAACTCTGTATCCTTGCCCTTGCATAATATTATGAAAAGCATGCCTAGGATGCATGCTATGTGCATTCAAATAATGATTTCTCCGGCATTGTTTCCTATGCAAGGTGGCGTTTATCTTACCAGTTACATTTTTATTTAATGTGACATCTAAAAAGGCAATGGTCTCATTGCTGTGCTGTACTGTGAACCTAAGAAAATCTATAGTTTTCTCCAGGTAATCACAAAGTTTAACAGTTCATCACTGGTCTGTACCCACAACAAAAAATATCATCAACAAATCTAGCATAAAAAATTGTTGAAGTCTTCCATAGATGTTCACATTTAAAACTATTTTATCTTCCCAGAAGGCTATCACTAAATCAACATATGAGTTGGCACAGGGTGTGCCCATGGCGACACCCTGTACCTGCCTGCAATGTGTTCCATTACAACAAAGATGTTATTTTCTAACACCAATGCTTGTGCTTCCAGGATTAAAGTGTTGGTATTCTCATCATATATATTAACTGTATGCAGTACCTCTTTCACTGCCTTTAACCCAAATTCATTTGTGAAGACCATGAAAAGACTGTTGACATCCATGGTTACCATCAACACATTCTTCAAATTTAAAGTGTGTCAAGCATCATACAATTTTGATAAGAATTGTGCAGTGTCTTTCAAAATCCTATGAAAATAAGCAAGCAGAATTTTTCAATTTTGCTTCTACCCACATAGAGATATGTTCAGTAACCCATCCCCTCCTTGAAATTATTGGTCTCATTGGTGGGGGTAAGATATTGTGATGCATTTTTGGTAGTGCTTTAAAAATAGGAATTACTGGATGTTCAATACTTAAAAATACATACAAGTCATCATCTAACACTCCATTTATTCTTAAATCCCTTAGCTTCTTACCAACATTACTTATATATTGCTTAACCATCAAAGTTAAAATATTTCTGTAAGTAATGATATCACTGGTTAGGGCATCCAAGGATTGTATGTATGCTGTAGTATCCATAACTGCAACAGCCCCACCCATATCAGCTGGTTTGATAACCAGTCTATCATCATTCATTAGATCTAGCAGTGTTTGCCTTTCCAAATAAGTTAAATTATTAAACCTGCATGTTGCATTGTCACGATAAAGACTTATTTCATCCTCCCAAGTTTTTAAAAAAAGTATGAACTGTGGGGTGCATAACTGGTACAAAAGTACTTGGATGTTTCATAACATTAGTATAATGGTTGCTTCCCCTACACATGTTATTCAGAATAACATTCCACCCAAACATATGCAAATCCAGTATAACTTCACTTAATACTGACACCCTACCGGGTACAAATGATAATCATTTACCTAAAACATTAATTTATTCTTTAGTCAGTTGAACACTAGATATATTAAATATATTACAGTCATTCAAATCAGTCAGTTCATGACTCTCCACTGTTTCACATCCCTTTGTACAGAGGGACCTCACCTGTTTTTTGTTTTCTTCCTTACTGGTACTGGGAAAGTTGGAAAAAGTCATAGAAATGCTCCTTGCTGCAAAGAAAGAAGATGAAGGAAGCAAAATATTTGGTCTTGCTCCCATACTGATACTGGACTGTTTGGTTCCCTGAATGGTGTCATCAGCCAGAGCCATAGTAGAGTTATTGCTATTGGAATCCATGGCAGCCATGGAACCTTTTGCTATCATAGTTGCAGCCATAGAAACATTGTTCACTTTCTGTTGAACATTAACATTCTGAAAAACATCACTGTGCTCATTGGACACATTGTTGGTATTTAAATTACTTGCTACTGCTGGATTAGATTCAGTTCTAGCCTGCTCACGAGGCCATGTAAAAATACAGCCTGTCATGAAATCCTGATAGTCCCTTTGCAGGTTTTTCATCTTTTTTTGCTGCAATTTATTTTCAACAAGGCTATATTATTCAATATTTGGGTAATTTTACTCAGATGTCGATCTGTGTTATAGTGCATTTGTAGGTTACTTGTAGATCTTTTATCTCACAACGAGGTTCCTCATCAACAGGATGAAAAATAATCTATAAGCAAATTCATATAATGAAAGCTTGTATCTATGTTAATCTGCTGCCAGCGCCCTTGTATGTCAGGACTTGCATCTCCTTGTGCTGGCATACTTAGTACTCTCATCCCCCTAGGCACTATTTTATATTCCAAGCATGCTTACATATGAAACCTCTGCCATTACAGGCATTTCAATTTCCTTGTGGTGTTATCTAAACAAGTGAAAAGTTCAAAGAAAGTCTCATTTAACGTCTCACCTGCAGATAGGCCATTTTCCTGTGTGTAGTTCTTCAAGTCGATCCCAAGTAAAGGATCTAAACAGGAAGAAACATTACTTTTGAATTTCTCACTTACTGTGCCCAATGAACAATTGTGTGATTGGTAATCCAGTTCAACCTCATCATTCTGTAATTCGCCCATGTGCAAAGAAGATGCAACAACAAACCAAAATGTAACAAAACACAAGCCTCTTAGCTTCCCTTAAGGACTCCTCTCGAACCTTTTGTAAGAACAAATCCAAAAACAAATGAAACCGAGTCCAAACTGGCAGTATTCTTTTATTATAAAATTTAAGTGCTTTCAGGTTAAAAAAACCTTCAAAAGACAAACTTCACATAATCATGACAGTCTTTAAATATTAAAACATTTCTAAAAGCAACCCATTACTTTCTATACTTGACCCGCCTTTTCTTTAAGGCTTGCTTTTTTTGACTATTTAATCTAGGTGGGTTGTCAGCAGGCAACTGCATACTCAGTATCATTGACAATGCCCCCCCCCCCTTTTCATCTGTGCAACATGCAGAACCATAAAAACAAAAGTATTATCTGGAAAGCTGGAAACATGCTGGTACAATGCATTATGTTTATCTTTCTGTCTAATATATGAAAAATGATACAGTATTCTTGTTTTTAACTTACAATTAGTTTTTCCAACATAAAAACTCAGATACAACATGCAGCATGCCAAGTAAACCACATTCTCTGTATGGCAATCTGCATAAAACTCAGATGTGTATTTTTTGTTTTTGACAGGATGTATACAATAATTTAAACCATTCACATTTGAACATGCTTTGTAATGCCTACAGGGAAAAGTCCCTGTTCTCATGTGTGCAGAGGAAACACTGTTAGCTTTCTTCTTGTCCAGGTCCCTTTCAAGAAACACATTACACCTAATGACATTTGACGACCGTTATTAAATTTCCATAAACATAAATTTTAATATTTATTCATTTCAACCAAACATGATACAGGTGAAATAACATCCTTGTAAAATTATCTTATGAGAGGACTGTGGAAACCTGCTCATCATGATCAGTAAACAGCGTCCATACCTCCACTCACTTACTTATGAAGCAGTGTACCCACTCACTTCCATTACCATTTATTGGTACTTAACAAGCAGCGTACCCACTCACTTTCATAACCATTTATTGCATTATACCATCAGTCCAAAAACCAGCTTCACCTGCTTGCTTATATACTTATCAAGCAGCGTAACCACTCATTTCTTTACCATTTATTGCATTATACCATCAACCAAATAAGCAGTTTCCTCCACATACTTATGTACTCAAGCAGCATAACCACTCACTTTCCTTTTCATACTTATTGAATTGACCATCCAGCACCAGAGGGGGAATAGAAGAGGGAAAACCTGCCCCTCTTCTCCACCCTATCCAAACTGAACATAACCATATCCCCACTAATAAAAGAGGGCAGGAGGGTGTGTAGCAAATTCATGCCAAAATGTGACTCCTATTTCAGTTACACTTGCCTAACCACCTTTAAGCCCCTCCCTACCCCTACCTCACTTCCTCTCAAACCTCATCCATTCCTATTTAACCCTATCCTTCCAAATCATACTACTCTATCCCCCCACCTTGAAGATGTCCCCGGACAAAATGGTCTGTTCCAAACCTCATTTATTTTTTAAACCGGGTTCTATGCATAACATGTCTATTATATTACTATTTCACTTGGAGGTAAATCTAGGTTTCTCATCTAAAATATCCCTCAAGTGAATGTCATTTCTTAGTATTGTCCAGTTTTGCTTAATAATATCACATACCCCATACACATTGTTATTATAATGTAACCCTGTACCAACTCATCTGCTAATTTAGTGTTAGCCTTTTGGGAAGATAAAAACATTTTTTAAATGTCAACATCTATGGAAGACTGCAATAATTTTTTTATGCCAGATTTGTATTTTTTTTTGTTGTTGTGGGCACAGGGCAGTGATGAACTGTTAAACTTTGTTGATTACCTGGAGAAAACTACATATTTTCTTAGGTTCTCAGAACAGCACAGCAATGAGACCATTGCCTTTTTAGATGTCACATTAAATAAAAATGTAACTGGTAAGATAAACACCACCTTGCATAGGGAACAATGGTGGAGAAATCATTATTTGGATGCACATAGCATGCATCCTTGGTATACTTTTCATAATATTATGCAAGGGCAAGGATATAGAGTTTCTCGGCTGTGCACAGACAATAGTGAGTTTCACAAAAAAATAGATATGTTAAATGAACATTTTAAGAAAAGGGGATATTCAAATGAAAATTTTGAAAAAAACTAAAAACAGTGTAATATTTACCAGGGAAGCCAGGGCAAGACCATGGTTTTCTGGTAGTAAAGAACAGCAGAGAGATAAGTTGAAGCCATCTAATAAGTATGACAAAAAAACTAAGGTAATGTTAAATTATAGTAACAATGTGTATGGATTATGTGATATTATTAAGCAAAATTGGAAGATACTAAGAATTGACAATCACTTGAAGGAAATTTTAGATGAGAAACCTAGGTTTACCTTCAAGTGAAATAGTAATATAAAAGACATGTTATGCATAGAACCTGGTTTGAAGAATAAGAAGAAGACTAACAGTGTTTTATCTGCACACATGAGAACAGGGACTTTTCCCTCTAGGCATTGCAAAGCATGTTTAAATGTGAATTGTTTAAATTATTTTATACATCATGTCACAAACAAAAAATACACATTTGAGTTTTATTTAGATTGCCATAAAAAGAATGTGGTTTACTTGGCATGCTGCAAGTCATGTCTGGGTTTTTATGTTGGAGAAACTAATTGTAAGTTAAAAACAAGAATACTGCTCCATTTGTCATCTATTAGACAGAAGGATAAACATAATGCATTGTACCAGCATGTTTCCAGCTTTCCAGATCATACTTTTGTTTCTATGGTTCTGCATGCTGCACAGATGAAAAAAAGGGTGGGGAGACATTACCAATGATACTGAGTATGCAGAGTTAAGACGGATCATACAGTTGGTTGATGACATCCCACCTGGGTTAAATAGTTCTGTACCTTTAAAACCAGCCTTAAAGAAAAGGTGGGTCAAATATAGAAAGTAATTGGTTGCTTTTAGAAATGTTTTAATATTTAAAGACTGTCATGATTATGTGAAGTTTGTCTGATGAAGGGTTTTTTAACCTGAAAGCACTTACATTTTATAATAAAAGATTATGGCCAGTTTGGACTCTGTTTTGTTTGTGGATTTGTTCTTACGAGAGGTTCAAGAGGAGTCCTTAAGGGAAGCTAAGAAGGTTGTGCTTTGCTACATTAAGCTATAAACCTATGCAATCTCTCAAAATCTTCTCTCCAGCATGCCCTGCTGATGTCATCCACTATAAGTTGACCTGCTGTCTTGTTAATGTCAGGCTTGTGCAATGGCACTTTTGTAAATTACTGTGTTCTGTAGTCTATGTACTTAGACAGGTATACCTTCTGCTGCCATTGCAGTCAAGTGTGTGTGTGTGTGTGTGTGTGTGTGTGTGTGTGTTTCTCTCTAGCCAGAAGAGCAGAAGCGTGTACCATAGAGTTACTCCTCCAATCCCATGGATTGACTTTAGTTTTTTACTTGTACATGCCTACACATCCATTTCATGCAGGCCTTCCAAAATCTTCTCACCAACATGCCCTGTTAATGTCATCCACTATAAGTTGACCTGCAGTCTAGTAAATGTCAGACTTGTGTCATAGTGTTTGCATAAGTACTGAATTCTGTAGTGTGTGTACCTTAGAGAGGCAGGTGTTCTTTACTCACTGCAGTCAACTGTGTGTGTGTGTGTGTGTGTGTGTGTGTGTGTGTGTGTGTGTGTGTGTGTGTGTGTGTGTGTGTGTGTGTGTGTGTTTGTGCTCTCACTTGACATCACATAAAGTCTTTTACACCAGCATGAGGGTCACTGTTACCATATTCTCCTCAACAGACATGGCTGATGTCATCAGCTATATCTGATTTGTGGATATGTGCTATTCCCACCAGGGCAGTGTCAAAGACTAGCCTGGAGGCCAAGCAGAAGTCTCCTCATCCTATGCAGATTACAGTGACATGGCTTTCAGTCTATCCACGTACATCACAGCATGGTTTATAGGCCTTGTATTTTCTTGGTGAGAAAACCCTGTAGTCCCTACAGCTGCTGCATGTGTCTGGTGAGGTACATTCAAAAGAGAGCTTTGTACTCTATTAGTGTTCTGATGAGTTGCAAGTACAGTGAGTCCTACAACCCTAAGATCTGAATATGATGGTGTGACTTATGATGTGCACAACATAGGCTTTCAATGCAAGTGTGGACACTTGGTGGTCAAAGTTCAGAGTGCAATCTACATGTGTTCCCAGTGCTTGCATCACTGGGTTTCAACATAGCAGGACTGTTTTCAATACTGTAATTAGTATGAAATTCCACTTTTCAGAAGGACAAAATAAAGACACATTTCTGCATTTATTTGTAGATCATGCGGCTTTATCACCAATCATTTGTCTGTGTTAGCCACTCCTGTAGTATGTTATCATCATTTGTTGACACAGTGATTACACCTAAAATGCAAGAATCAGGAAACTTGGTAGGCTAAAGGCTGTATATTTTAGCCTGAACTGTCAAGAAATATATTCCAAACAGTAAAGGTCCAAGCACAGATCCCTGGGGTACACCAGTGGTGACAGTTTTACTGGTACAGGTCGATTCATCCACTTTCACAGTGTGTGTTCTGTCAGTGAGCCAATTAGTTACCCATCTAGTGATGTAAGGGCTAATCTCCTCTTAGGATAGTTTCTCAATGATACCTGCATGGCGGATTGTGACAAAACACTATACCAGATCAAGATAGGCAGCATGCACTGATTTACCTTCATCCATGCCTACCACACAGAATCAGTGGGCTGTGACAACATCACAAATCACCTACAGTGTGACTCAGCTGATGCACCTTCCTGATATGATTGAATACATATTTCAACACACCCTCGAAATGGGCTATGCTTCTGTAGAAAAGTGTACATCAAAATGCATTTGTTGGGGAGGATAGCACCAGATGCACTCATGTATAAACACATCCTGACTCTCCTCAACTGGGAGTTAGACCAACATATCATTGTGGACCTTTTCTAAATGGACACTAGTAATATCCTGGCTTTGTACAACATACCCATGTGAGTTGATAATGCTACATCATGTCTGTCACATCTGATAGATGTCCTCAAAGACATTATCGAGGGCATTCGTGATGACAACACTATCATTCTGTTGAACTTGAATAGGACAAGGCATTTGACAAAAATCTACACTGAGGTATTCAATCAACACTCTCAGACATTGCCATTAACAGCTATATCACCAAGTGGATAGACTAGTGGATCACATGCATGGTATCTAACTATGTTTACATGTGTGACGTGACTTATATCTCAGGTTCAGTGATCAGGTCCATACATCATGGCTGTCTGGTAGGTCCTTTCCTGTCTATTATTTAAGTAAAGGACATCACAGATGACATATGTATACTTTGTCCAAATAGCTGCCTGAAGGACTACAGATTGTGGACAAGCATTGACTCCAACTGTGATATTAGTATAATGCAGACAGTATAAACTCGCACCAAAGATTATTGCCAGAGCTATGACAACACCTGCAATGACAAGAAAACATGGGGTGAGTTGTTACATCAGGAAAACATACACACAACCCAAGTATAATGTGAATATCACACCCTGTAATCAGACCACTGGGTATGTGACCTATGTCCTGGGGTCGATCTTAAATGGAACATTCCACCAGCATGTTTTCACAGTGCTGACTACTCCCTTGTATGTAACACAAGTACTGAATATGTGATGGACATCCGCATCAGAGGGCATAATACCTCCATAATTCCCAGCCTTCATTGCACCAATAACTGAGTACAATGCGCCCTACTTCATGTACATCCCTATATGTCTTCCATTGAAGTGTACCACCTTTGTCACAGTGTGCTGTCACACAGCTTATTGGCCATACCTAGATATCCTTTTTGTGGCATGAACATTACTGTCTTATTGTGCAGAACACCCAAGTTGTGGAACCAGATGCATGTGTGCTGCCTGTTCTGATGATGCAAGCAGTACATACACAAGTAACAAAAACAAAAGGCCTCTAAAACTGACTAGGGAACCAAATAATGTAATAAGTAAAGCAAATTAGGTAAAAACACACTGGTTCCACATGGCTGAATAAAAGTCACAAGATAATTTATTCCAAGGAAAACAAGTAAGCACTTTCACGGATATCATCAGCTTCATCAGACTAGAATAATAAATAACATTAAAAACTTGCTTATATTCATTCAAATAAGCCAATCAAATAGGCTGATAACTTAATTACATACTTAACCTCTAAAATAATGTAACACATTAAAAAACTGGCTCTTAGTATACAGTGTTAATACATTAAAATAGCAAGAAACAATTGTTGTAAGTGCCAAAACTGCCTGAAGAAATGAACAAGGATAATATTCAAAGCAGATTTATTCCAAAATTGTAGATTTTCACATAAAAATACTCCATATCAGTGAAGCAAAAAACAAACACATGAACGCCTTTACACAACATGCGTTTTCGTCTCAGTTTTCCGACTTCATCAGATAACCAGTAATTTTATCAATTAACCTTTATATCATCTAATTAATACTAAAACACCCAATCCCATTCAAGATCCGAGTTTAAAAATTTAAAAAGACAGTGAACATTCTATTATTTACATTCACTAAATACATATACTGTCATTGTATTTCTCCATTAAGTAATGCTTAATAATAAAATTCATTTAAAATAGATTAATATACATTTAATTTAAATCAAATAAATAACTATTATATATTAAAACAACTTCATAAATATTTTAAAACCTGTTATATTTTAAATGAGCAAAAGGAAATATCATGTCATCTACTGACTAAAGTGCTTAGTGCCACCCTATTTCTAAAGTTTTGCAGATCTTAATTTTCAAAGTGGAACAACGGATATATAATCATTCATCCCTGGGGGGCTTCTTGCGTCCAGGGTCACTTGCCACCAAAGTTCTCTGAATTCTATTCTCTCTTCCCATGGACCTCCCCTTACAACTTTCTTAATTTGTTCCAACACAAGAAAAGAGAATTTAGCATTTGGACAAGATCTAGTGTGTTTATATAAAGCACTTGTTTCCTTTCTTGTTATAATATCGTATTTGTGTTCATAAATTCTTCTCTTTAATATTCTCTCTGACTTTCCAACATAAAAAGAAGTACATTCTGAACACACTGCTAAATATACTATCCCCTTAGTCTACCAGTTATAGTATCCTTCACTTTCTATCCATCTGTCCCTACTTTCTAAATACATTTTATTTGTATTCATAACATTTGCACATTGTGGACAATGTCCACGCTTGTATGTTCCTTTTCTTGTCTTATTGTATTTGTTAATATTTATGTGCTCCAATCTATTCCTAAAACTTTGTGAATTCTTGTATACTACCTTAAAAGGAAGATCTGATATTTTTTCCAAGTCTGTAAATGCCACAAATCTATTCCATTCTTTTTCAACTATTTTTGGTAGTATTATTAAGAGCATTGTATTCCAATACTAATTCTAAACTTTAGAAATAGGGTGCACTAAGCACTTTAGTCAGTAGATGACATGATATTTCCTTCTGCTCATTTAAAATATAACAGGTTTTAAAATATTTATGAAGTTGTTTTAATATATAATAGTTATTTATTTGATTTAAATTAAATGTATATTAATCTATTTTAAATGAATTTTATTATTAAGCATTTACTTAATGGAGAAATACAATGACAGTATATGCATTTAGTGAATGTAAATAATAGAATGTTCACTGTCTTTTTAAATTTTTAAACTCTTGAATGGGATTGGGTGTTTTAGTATTAATTAGATGATATAAAGGTTAATTGATGAAATTACTGGTTATCTAATAATTTCATAGGTTCGTACTAGGCTATCTGCCCTAGTGCATTTATAAGCCTAGCCAGAGTGTGTGTGGCTTTCACCACCCCTTAGGATGAGAATACTACGCCCATTTAGGGTTTAATTTACTGTGCCTCTGTCCAGTAGTGACACAGAGATGACCCCCGAGGTAAACCTACGATCTCCCATCCACTCGTCAAGACTTCTCTTGAATAAAGTTAGTGAGGGGCTCTGCCTAACATGGATTGGGATTCTGTTCCAGAGTGTAGGGAGCCTCTGGGTTATGAATCTGTCCCTCTAGCACGTCCTATTTATTTCTGTGTTGAGGTTTAAGTCTCTTGCTCTCGTGGCTCTGATGGATTTGGATTTTCTGAGGTGGAGCATGTCCATTAATTCCGGATTGGACATGGCCTTGTACGTTAGGCACAGGTCACCTCTGAGTAGGCGGTATGCAACTGAATAGAGCTGGAGTTTTTTCAGTCAGGCAGCATATGACATATGTTTAAGACCCTTTATCCTCTTGGTGAGGAACTTCTGGGGTCTTTCCAACTGCTGCAGGTGTTGGGTAAGATACATCCCAAATGGGGCATTGTACTCAATCATTGGCCTAATAAAAGAAGAGTACAGGGGCACAATGACCTCTCTTGATCTAGATGTGAAACCCTTCATGATAAGGTGGGCAATATAGAAGGTCTTCCTAACCACTTTGGCAATGTGAGTGTCAAATGAGAGGTTACTGTCAACCTGGGTCCCTAGGTCCCTGATTACCTCTTCCGTACTTAATGGATTATCACCTATGTGGTAATTTGTGGGTATCTTGTTTTTCTCAAAGGGTATGACTATACATTTTTTGGCGTTCAGCTTAAGGCCATGGCTCTGGCACCAATTATCCATTTCTATGAGGCCTCTCTGAAGGATGTTTGTGTCCACTGGAGTATCAATTATGGCGCCCAGTTTTCAGTCATCTGCGAACTTTGTCAGCCACAATCCTCCTATGTTTGCCTGTACCTTGGAAAAATAAATGCCGAACAAGAGGGGTCCCAGGACTGAGCCCTGTGGGACACCGCTTGTGACTGGCTTAGGGTCTGACATAGCTCCAGCAACTCTGACTCTGGGGGTTCTGTCCTTGAGCCAGTTTGCAACCCATCTCATGACATATGGGTTTACATTTAAGCTGGTGAGTTTGTCTATGATGCCCGAGTGGGGTATTGTGTCAAAGGCTTTTGCAAGGTCAAGGTAGGCTGTGTGGACTTTCTTACCCTCATCAATGGCCTTAGTGATGGTTTCAAAAAAGTTGACCAAGTTCAAAAGGCAGGATCTGCCCTTGACAAAGCCAAATTGGGTAGGATCCAAAGTCTGTAGGTCCCCAATGTCATTGTTTATGAGTTCCATAATGATCCTCTCCATAGCTTTGCAGACCAGGCTTGTCAAGCTTATGGGGCGGTAATTTCCAGGGTCTGTAGAAGCACCGCCTTTGTGAAGTGGGACCACTGTTGCTGTACGCCACTCTTTGGGTACATAACCTGTAGTAAGGCTAAGATTAAACAGCAGTCTTATGTGTGGGTTTAGTTCCTCTTGGAGTTCATGTAGCACACATCCCAGGACACCGTCCGGTCCCATTGATGCTGTGTTTTTAGCTTTAGAGAGGGCGGCTCTCACCTGGGCATCTGAGATGATAGGGAGGCTACACTCTGCTGGGATAGTTATTTCTCCTTTTGAGGGGGAGGGGGAGGAGAAATTTGCACTGAACCTGTCTGCCAGAATGTTGGCAATGTCAGTGGGTTCAGTGTATTTTGTGTCATTTTGGACTAACTCTGAGCATATCTGGGAGTTTCCACCCAGGTTTCTAACATAGCTAAAGAAGGCCTTGTGATTGTCTTTTGTGTCTTTTGCGATTTTTCTCTCAAAGTTGGCCTTGGATGATTTTATGAGTGATCGTAGTTTTTTGCTAGTACTGATCAGAGATGCCTTCCCATTTAGGGATTTTGCTCTGTCATGTAGTAGCTTCCTCCTTCTGTTGTAAAGTTTGTTTATGGCTGGGGTCCACCAGACCGGGCGCCTGCCTTTGGGGGAATGGGTCTTGGTTTTATTTGGGATTGCATGATCCATGCATTCTTGAAGGTGCCCGTAGAAGGCATTTGTAAAGGATTCGGCAGTGTGGGTTGTGGTTTTCACTGGCCTAGGGACCGTGAAGGATGCCACTTCCATCTTAAGAAGTGTGAAGTTGGCTTTTGAGAAGTTCTTCACTGTGGCCTTTTGTGCAGGGGGTGGGGGCGGTGTTTTTGATTTCCAGTGAGATTAATTTATGGTCTGAGCTTACCAATGAGGGATATACTTCCGGTGTGGAGCATTTTGTCCCCATGTTTGTGATGATCAGGTCTAGTATATTGTCTCCTCTTGTGGGAATGGTGACTAGTTGTTCCATCACATTTGAGTTTATGAATTCTAGGAACCTTTGGGCTAGGGTGTTTGAGCTTGAGTAATGTTCCCAGTCTATGTTTGGGTAGTTGAAGTCTCCTAATATGATGGTATTAGGAGAGACATTCATACTCTCCAGTGTCTTCAGGAAGGCTGTGTGGGGTTCCTGAGTTTGAGAGGGTAGTCTGTAGCATGCTACAAATTGTAAGGCAGTTTTGCCTATGGTTAGTTGCATCTGGATGGTCTCTGATGCTTCGTGCATTGCCACTAACCTGGAGGTGTGGGTATCTTTGATGAATATGGATACTCCCCCTCCTTTTGTGGTTTGGTCCAAGTTTTGGGGCCGGAAAGCATGATATGAGGTAAAACCTGATAGTGCTGGGGTACTCTCAGGAGCCTTGAACCAGGTTTCAGTCACTGCACAGACATCAATGTTCTCCATACTGAGGAGGGCCTCGAGGGTGTGCATCTTGAGGTTTAGACTTCTGGCATTGAGCAGCATTACCCTTATTTTTTTTCCACTTGTGTTTTCTAGGGAGGTAGGTTTGTCATTTGAGCCTTGCCTAAAAAAGGCACTATGGAGGTGGCAAGAGCCTTGGCCAATATCCGGAAGCCCAGGGGTGACAGGTGCAAGCCATCCCTTGCGAAGCAGCGTGGCTTGTCGAGCATGTCATCCCAAGCAGACAGACATTGGATCCCCTTAGAATGACACCAGTAATTAAGCCAATTGTTAAAACTGATCATTTTGTCTTTGTACTGTGGCATCATTCTTGGTGAGGGTAAGATGCTGCTCAGGGTCAGGGTCATACCAGCCTGGGCTACATAATCAGAGATCTCCTCTATGTCTCTTTTCATGTAGTTCAGGGAGGTACGTCTCAGGTCATTCACACCGGCATGTACAATGACTGAGTCATATTTGTACTTGCTGTGGAGTGACCTGAGTGCTTATGTTATGTGGCGGATTCTAGCTCCCGACAGGCAGCTTACTGTGACCTTTTCCTTGTTCAGTCTGGTGAGCGGGACATCAGTGTGTCTGACTATGGAGTCACCTATTACAAGTGTGTCTGGCATGTTGTTTGGCTATAAGGGCTGTGACTGTTTAGCACACTGACTTTGTGAACTATGTGTTGCATGTGCTATGTCTTGATGTGGTGGTTGTTTGGGTGTCTGCTTTGGAGGCCTCTGTTGTTTTGGTAGATTTTTAATCAGCGCCTCCGAGTATGTTTTTGTGTGTTTATTTGTTTGGTTTGCAGTTGTGATAGTTCTATGTGAGACTGGGTTTGTGGTGTGCGTGGTTACCTTCTCCTCATGACTAGTCTTGCCAGTACTGAATTGAGAGAGCTCAGCCTCCAGTTTGGCTATAAAGTTGCATCTCTTGCATATATTTGTATTTTTGGGAGGAGGAGAGGGTTGTCTGTGTACATGAGGCAATTGTAACATTGCCTCAAGATTCCCAGATTCACCAGCTGAACAGGAGAGGATGCCAGCTACTGACCCTTCAACATGCTAGAATAGTGAAAAAGATTGCTGTGTAACTGAGTCAGAAAGGATCTATAGGGAAATGGGTACTCAAGGGAATTTAGGTGAATGAAGTACTTTCTTTTGTTTAAGAGTGCTTTACCTGTATAAAAAAATGCTTTAGGAGCAAGTACTGAGCTTTTCAGTTAGAGTATAGGCTGTTTAGATGGCAAGTAGAGCAGTTCTAAGGGAAAAATTGAAGAGTAGACTTTACGGAGCCAGAAATAGTTTAAACTTGATTAACCGGCGCTGCCCTATGCTGCTCTATGAGCAACTTTGTGCTAATTCGCGCTAAAGCACGCAAAAATGGGCTTTATAGCAGGGGGTTGAAAAGAGCGAGGAATTGACCCAGAATGGGCAATAAACTACAAGTTGCTGGGCTGGAACCAATCCTCTAGGGACAAATAGGTTGCTCAGTGCTCCCCACTCCCACTGGTGAACAAAGAAGCTTCCTCTTATCCAAATAAGGATATGGATAGCACAAGAACTAAGACAAAGCCCAGAGATCAGCAAAATCTGAAGACTGGACTATTCTAGTTCAGAAAAGTGGGAAAACAAGGATATTTTTTTTTCTTTTTTTACAGAGAAAGGAGAAGAGATACAGTAACAAACAGTAAATGCTATAAAATGGCTAGCACACTTGAGTGTGTTAGCCTAACAATTAAATTAAACAAAAATTACTTTTTAAAGTGCTAACAGTATAGAATAAACACAAGTACAGTAAAAACAATATGCAGAACTGTTTTTTAGGTGAAATGCAGTTGAGATGCAGTAATTAAAGCGAAAGCCAGAAAAAATACTTATAAATCCAGGAAAGTCACTCTTTCACTCTCTGCTGCTTGTAGAACTCTGCAGGACACCATGAGGAGCTGTGCTGAGTCTTTTACAAGTGAAAAAGCACGCAAAAATGGGCTTTATAGCAGGGGGTTGAAAAAAGCCAGGAATTGACCCAAAATGGCCAATAAACTACAAGTTGCTGGGCTGGAACCAATCCTCTAGGGACAAATAGGTTGCTCAGTGCTCCCCACTCCCACTGGTGAACAAAGAAGCTTCCTCTTATCCAAATAAGGATATGGATAGCACAGGAACTAAGACAAAGCCCAGAGATCAGCAAAATCTACTAATGAAGTCGGGAAAATGAGATGAAAATGCATTATTGTGTAAAGGCGTTCATGTGTTTGTTTTTTGCTGCACTGTTACGGAGTATTTTTATGTGAAAATCTCCAATTTTGGAATAAATCTACTTTGAATATTATCCTCGTTTGTTTCTTCAAGCAGTTTTGGCACTTACAACAATTGCTTCTTGGTTTATTTTGAGTGCCTTGTCCTTTTTTCGCTTGTACATTAAAATAGCAATAACAGCATAGATTAGAAATGAACTAAAATTCAATAGCATTATAGAAGCAAATTATTAATAAATAATATGTATAAATATATAATAAATTATTTAATAAATTGTTTAATAAATTAGTAGAATTGCTAAAATAATACATACACTATCTGACCTCACAATGACAGAAATAATTCATTAACAAAAATCAATGTTTAAGAGCTCTAGCCTTGAGAAACGGCTTCAAAGAAACTTTACTATTCAGGCCAGGCGGTTTGTCTGCCTGAAACCTTATAATCCATTTCTGTTCATTTGATTCAGTTCTATTTATCAAATCACCTCCTCTCATAGTATTATGCAAAATTTCTAAGACTAAAAACTTAAAGCTATGCCTTGGTCCTTCTTTAGCTACATACATAGCTAAAGCACTGGTTTCCTTGCCATCTTTCTCAAGGCTAGAGCTCTTAAACATTTTATTAAATAATTTATTATATATTTATACATAATATTTATTAATAATTTGCTGCTATAATGCTACTGAATTTTAGTTCAATTCTTATCTGTGCTGTTATTACTATTTTAATGTATTAATATTGTATACTAAGTGCCAGATTTTTAATGTGTTACAGCATTTTAGAGGTTAAGTATGTAATTAAGTTATCAGCCTATTTGATTGGCGTATTTGAATGTATATAAGCAAGTTTTTAATGTAATTTCTTATTCTAATCTGATGAAGTACATACACAAGTGTTTGACAACATTAATGGCATGGAAAGCATTAGTGAGAGTGTGGAATGTGCTATATATATGTATATATATATATATATATATATATATATATATATATATGTGTGTGTGTGTATATATATATATATATATATATATATATATATATATATATATATATATTTATAGATCTGCCTTACACACCAGTCAACATAATGTCACATACAGGTATAGCAGTGTCCTTCTTAACACCTCCAGCAAATATTACAGTGCCAGGACAGTGTGTGCGATTACCCTCATAGACTGCCAACATATCATAATAGGTGAACAGGTATCTTTGTGTAGAATCATCTCTGATCACTCTAAATCACCTATGTTATGTCAGAGGCCTGTGATCACTGGTAATATTATTCTGATATTGCCCATGACTGTGGTTGCTTCTGTTAATTGTTGTCCATGAGCCTTTTCCTGTGTCCTACTTGCTGAAGACATCTGCTGAGATTACATTCATATTCAAGCAAATATGGCTGCATAACTACACAGTAAGTACCCTACCCCAATTCTATGTCAGATCCTGATAGATGTCCTCTGCATTATTCATGGAAGGATGATTATCTCATACAGACATCATCCCCATTGTTATGTCACCTTGTGTGACAGTCACATAATACACATTTTCACTTTACAATAACTACTGTATCATAGCAATGTGTGATTGGTGTTGCTGCTAAAACCATCTCCATTGGTATGCCCTCATCTGCTGTACATTAAGTTGTTTCACCTGTTCTTTTTCATCTGTGTTCATTCCTACACTTCATCTGTGTCCCTATTCAATACACACACCTCCCATGATTGTTTATTGTATATGGCAGTCCATGTACCCTTGCAGATCATTTACATAACTTCAGAATGCCAGGAATGTGGTTTCACAATACTCTGCATTGTAGACACACGGTCCTGTACTGTGTTTGGACTATATACTTAACATTCACACCTCTCAACTGTCTAAATTTTCACAGAATGTCCAGATGTGTTCCTTATCAAATTTTTGTTATCTGCCATAGCACTGGATGATCTCAGGACAGAGGTGACTCAGTATTACATCATTTGAGTTTTAGACTTCAAGCCCTTCAGCACATGTATCTTAACACAGCCCCCTGGTAATTCTAGCACATTTCTACAGTATAGGGCAAATATGTCCATATTTTTAGGTCATTGTCCCCCCATTATGTTGGCCTTTGTCCTTGTGCCTGGCACTAAGAGCTTGAGAACTATCTTTGAAATCCTGGTGATTACTGTGGCAGTCCACAAAAAAAAAAAAAAAAAAAAAAAATGGCCCGTCAGTGATTTGATTTTAACATGAGTGTTATCCATGTTCGCTTACATGGTTTCTTGTCAGGTAACACTGCTGCCAGCCACAAAACCTTGCTTATTTATACTTAAACATGGTGTGTTGCATGAATGTGAGATGAGGGCTGCTGCACTCTGCTCACAATTACAGACACATGTTAACTCCATGTAAGCTTTGCACAAAGCCTACTGTGAGTTTCTTGAATACTGAGGCTTATTTATGTTAGCAAGTGCAAAGCATTCTATTTTAGGAAGGTGGAATGATGCTTACAATGATTGGTATATGTGTATAATTATTTTATTAATGATGATGGGTGGATGTGAAAAGTAAACCTATATTTTTTGTCTGTGACTGATAGAACTGCTTTCAGTTATACCTGCTCCATTTTTTTCTGTTTTATGAAATCTACTTCACCTGGTGTTTTTGTTCTATGTGCGAGATAGACAATTAAATTATCTAGGCTGCACATTTCACAGTTTTTTTCATTAGTTAAATTGTCTTTTGAGTGATAGTTAAATACACAGTGAATTTCTGGGCTATTGTCTTTTTCCTAAAAGGATTTCATGGTTGAATAAACTAAGGCACTGCTGGTGATTCCCTGCTATTTTTCCCACCGACCCTCTCCTTTGTTGGTCTTTTTAAACCAGGTGATTTTAAGCTGCATATTGCTACTGTAAATTGAGCTTAATAATCCCCTCCCTTTCTATACTGCTGTCGATATCTTGAATTATTTATTTGCCATCCCTTGTGCTTATATTGAAATAGTGCATTTTGCCTCTCATTTTCTGTTTTACTGATTTACTTGATCTGAATTTATTATCTAGCTAGCATCTGGATAAAGTAGTACATTTCTACAGTCTAGCAACCACTTGTTTTTACATCAAAAGGTCAGTAGATTTTCCATCTAGTCCAGTGGGAGGTAGCCTGTTCTGTTAAGTTTGGGGAAACATTTGAGATTTCTGCATGCAGCTTTAGTAGCCGGAAGGCTTAGTAATCAGTTTAACTTGTTTTTACTGCCTTTATAATTTCTGTACAACTCAGTGGCACTTGGCTGATTTATAAAAAGTGAAGTACTTTTATTGAATAATTATACTTTTATAATCTGTTTATAAAGTACACTTCTTTAACTTGTATCTTTAAGTTTTCTTGTGGCAGCATTTCACTCTGGATGCTCTTTTACTCTGGTTTTACATTAGAGGACTGGGATTATTCATCTAGTGGCAGTAGGTGTTCACCTAGTCTATCTGAACTGGGAAACACTCAAAAGGGCTCTAAGTATTTTTTCATCGCTCTTATATAATTTGACTGTACTTTAGCAATTTAAAAAGCTGTACTGTCTGCTGCTGCTTTAACTATTTAGTTGCACTGTATGTATCAATTAGTTGTAGGGATGTTGTAGGTGGTTTGTGTGGTCTTCTTACATTTAGGCTCCACACTAGGTATTCTACATTAAGAAGGTGTTTTTCTGTACCCTTTTGGCAGAAGTGTGCGGATCTAACTTGCCCGAGTTGGGGATTAGTGGCAGAAGGTTTATTGTTTGCTTTTCTGCCTGTTAGTTTGCTTAAGACTTGTCTCTTTCTTTGCTCGCATTTAAACTTCATGTTTGTGTGGGATTTGGCATAGATAATCAGAGCTGCTTGTCTTTTGGCAACTTTGCTACTGATTGCTGAGAATCTGCTTTCAAATGGAGCAATCCACTGTTGAAAAGACAAAAATAGGTATGTTTTTCCACTTCTCTTATATACTGTGACTATACTTTAACAGTTTCTTAAGCTATTTCCTGTTATTTTTGCAGTTTATAGCAAAAAAAAACTGTACTCTGTACTGCTGATTTAAGTACCAGCAATTCTACAGAAAGAGTGTTTTTCTACACCCTTGTGGCAGAAGTGTGCTGATCTAACTTGTCTGAGTTGGAGATTGCTGGAGAAAGGTTTATTGTGTTCTTTCAGGATTGGTAGTTAGCTTAAAACTAGTTTCTCCTTGCTTGTACTTAAGCCTCACATTTGCATGGTGCTGCTCTTCCCTCAGTGGCAGTTAGCAGTGCCCTGTATAGATGCAAAAGCCTAGAATCTCAGTTTTTTTTCCTAAAACAGCTATCAGTGTTACCCTTCCAACCTTTTCTGCTACTATAGGAACAACTCATTTGTGCACTGAGCAGTGTTACCTTACTGATCAACCTTAGCTTACACAAAGTATAGGTCCCTCTTGTAGTCTTGGCACTACCAGCACAGTCCAGCCAAATTAACCCATTCTCTTCTATAATAAATCATACGGTAAGATCTTGCTATCATAGATGGGCAGTTTCCCATCATCTATCTCTGTCCAGCCTGATAGACATGGGCATCCTGATGCAATGTAGCAGTTGGCTCACGTATACTGACAACAACAAATATTTTATTTGAGAGATGTAGATATATGATGAAATTGGAGGCAAGACTCTCACATAAGGACAAATCAAATGCCAAACAGGTTGCCAGCATACATACACACTTCCCACACTAAATAAGACATGACACATAAACCCACATATGCAGAGGTATGCATTAGTAACTTACCAAAAAATCTGAAGCCTCTCAAATGGAAACCACATACACACATACCAATTAAAAAACAAATATAACACATAATAACACACACACACACACACACACACACACACACACACACACACACACACACACACACACACACACACGCACGCACACATCAGTGTCTCAACAAATAAGCCCCTGAGACATAACCCCACAAAATCTAATATATTTGTCATAGGTGACTCCATTGTGAGACAAAAACGGATGTTCCCCTCACCAGTTTGTTTAAGAAGCAGGTTACTGTTAGCCATCTGTCAGGTGCCATGATCCATCAAGCCACTGAAGCACTCAAGTCACTCAATCACAAGTATTGGTATGACTCTTTCATAGTCCCATGCAGTGGTGAATGACTTGAGATGTATGTCTTTAGACTACATGAAGAGAGACATAACTTAGCACTTAGATAATGTGTCAAAGGCAGGTATAAGCCTAGCCTTAAACAGCTTTCTATCTTCTCCAAGGATGATGCTGCAATACAAACAAAAAATGATTGGCTTTAACAATTGACTTAGGTTCTGGTGTCAGTACAATGAGATACAATATCTGTCAGCCTGGTAAGACATGGTCAACAGGCCACACTACTTTGCTAGAGATGGTCTGCCCCTGTCTCCTCTAGGTTTTTGGATACTGACAAAGACATTAACCATATTGTGCCTTTTTAGGCAGTGTCAATATAACCGTCCTCCCAACATAACAAAATCCACTCTAGATAAACACAAGGTATTAATGGTTAATGCTAGGAGTCTAAACAAGAAACTGCACTCCCAGGAAGCACTCCTTACTTTGGAAGATTTTGCTGTCTGTGCAGTCAGTGAGACATGGTTCAAAGGCACAGAAAGCATGCCAGCCATGCTGGGCTACAATGCCTTCCATACATTCAGACCAGAAACTGAGTAGGTGTATATATATTTACTCTAAGGATAAGTACACCTTGAGACTGGTCAAAGAGTATGACTGTCTTTTGATACTCCCTGTTCAATTAACTATAGCCAAAGCCACATCATAGCTAGCTATAGGTCCACCACAATGAAACAGGAAAGCACACTGGATACCTGGACATACTGGAGTCACTTGCAATACAGCCCAACACCTTACTCATGGGTGATTTTGATTATCCTACCATCGACTGAAACATACACAACCACAAACATGCTGGCTCAGAGGTTCTGGGACTTTGTTAATGCAAATGCTCTGGAACAGCTAGTTATCCCACCCACAAGAGGCTCAAATGTCCTAGCTATAGTAGTCATTAATCTGGGAAATCATTGTAGCCCCCTGTGAGATGTCGTCCTTGGTAAGATCTGATCATAAATCAGTCTTGTTTTTTGTAATTAGAAAACAGGATACCCCATCAAGCTCAAAAATGCTTAAGAATTTTTCAAAGACAAACTACCTCCTACTAAGTGATGGTTTAAGAAGTTTCAAAGCCCCTCACTGCAGATAACATTGACTCCTATGCAGAGTCGTACACCAGTGCCCTGTATAACCACTTAAGCAGCTTTATAAATTTGGCTGTACCTGACAGGATAGAAAACAGGTCTTGCTGAAAAAACAAGCCACCCTCATGGACCCCTAATATAAACAGGCTATACAACAAGAAAAATAAACTAATGTCCAAGAACAAGAGGGAACTGTCTCAGCAGAGGAAGAAATCCCTGTCTAGCTTAAACAAGCAAATCAGAGATCTTGTCAAGTCCTTCAATGCTCATTATGAAGCAAAACTAGCTTCCCTAGCTAAGTATAATCATAAGGCATTCTTTAGTTACATCCAAAATCTAAAAGAGAATATTCAGCTATGCGCTGAACTGGTTGTGCATGGCAACACCCATACTCAACTGGAGGTAAGAGCCAATCTACTAGCTGACAGATTTGTCACAAACTTCACCCCTCTTCCCCTGCAGTCATCTCCCAAAGTATACCTTCTGATATTCCTCAGTCTATTATTTCAAGAGAGCAGGTTATCTTGGCCATAAACATGACATAAATGGTACCAGACAACATCCCAACTTGCCTTTTAAACAACTTAAAACATGACCTAGCAGACCCACTTGGATTCCTGTTTAACCACAGCCTGAGAACTGGCTATGTTTCTCTGGAATGGAGGACAGCAACAGTAATCCCTCTGCAAAAGGGGACCATAAGCCGACCCTAGTAATTGTATGCCCATAAGCTTGACTAGCCTCATCTGCAAGGCCATGGATAGAATCATTATGGACCTTATTAACAAGGACATAGTTAATCTCCAAACTCTGGACCCATCCCAGTTTGGATTTGTTAAAGATAGATCATGTCTGTTAAACATGGTTGATGTCTTTGGGAAAGTCATCAAGGCCCTGGATGAGAGAAAGACAGTGCATACCACCTATCTTGATATACTCAAGGCATTTTACACAATCCCCCACTCAGGTATTATACAGAAACTCTCCCAGATGGAAATTAACCCCTACATTTCCAGATGGATAGACCACTGGCTCACCGACAGGACATATACTGTCAAGGTGGCTGATTTCACCTCTAACACAAGACCTGTCACCAGTGGTATACCACAGGGTTCCATGCTGAGCCCCTTACTGTTCAAAATTTATTTCTCAGAAGTCCAGGCAAACTTGGAGGACCATTAGACTAGTAACCTTCTAAGAATCTTTAAACCTGTGATTAAAATAATGCTTTCAGAAAATGCAAGTTGAGAATTAAAAAAATAATAATCATTTTTTAGGAAAACTTCCAATAAATGCAATCAGGCTAATAAATCAGAATATTATGAACTGAGGCTTTAGCAGTTTATTCAAACACTGTAAAAGCACCAGGACTTAATGATAATATTTAGATGCATTAGGGCCAGATTCCAAAAGAATCACGAAACTCGGCAGAGTTTGCAGAGTTCCATGCAAGATTTGCAGGAAATCCAGTAATATGCAAATGTGTCCCAATCTAATGAACATATCTCAGTGTAATACAGAAACAACAAATAACCATGTCAGCACAACTACAGTAACATAGTGTAAAATTGTACTGCATAGAAAAAAAATGTTGGTAAGGTGACATATTTCCATTAGCAATGCACGTGGTTAACAGGTATTCAAAATCAATGCAACATGTTAGTAATATGCAGAAAACACTGACGGAATATAAATGTGCATCAGCAATAGTCCTGTAAAAAGCACAAATATCTACAATATTTTGCAGATTTCATTGCAAAATACAGATGTATGTATCAATAGAGAGATAGAGACCTTAGATAGATAGCTAGATAGATAGAAATATAGCTAGACAGACAAATAGAAACACTCATACTTTTTTGCAGAATCCATGGTAATTCACAAAACAATTAAATAAAAAAAAATAATTACAGTGAAGTAGCATGCACAGCCACATCTCCAATTCTAACTGTAGCTAAGGGGGAACTCAAATATCACACACACAAGGAAATAGGGTGACAGCAAAGCAAATATGGAATGATGGTGAAGAAGAGGGGCATACATGAGACAATGACTGCATAGGAAGGTCATATGGAGAGTCAGTGGAGCATAGGATAGCTTTTGAAGGGGGGATGGGAATAAACCCATTTATGTTTTTTTGGGAGAAGGAAAGGTATGTAAAAAATACAGAAAGAGGACAACGGGAGAAGCCCAGGTGCACATATATAACAAGCACTGCAATACAGAGCAGAAAAAGACTAGTAATATGCATGAAGGATAGGCGAGGTACACATATGACATACATATGGACTGCACAGCATGTGTTAAGGAAAGATGATGAACACGGTAGCGATGAGTACCAATCATAGTACACCTCAGTAACGCATTTTGTATCAATGCACAAAGCAGTACTGAGATGTTGCAAACAATGTGGCAGTCATACCAAAAAGAGGGGTTCATATTATATGATCGAATGCTAGAAATAGCGAACGATATATTATCGAACCCAAATACATGAAACCACAAATTTTCGAAGGAACAGATCAGCAATTTTTTTCCCAGGGAAAAAATTTGCTGATCCCCAAAAAAAAAAAAAAATTACAGGCAATGTAAAGTGGTGGGCTTCACCCCCCACACCCCCTGATGTTGGAGGCTCTGCCTCCCACACCCCTCACCTTTAATATATTAACTCTGAGATTGCACCACACTGAATAAAACAGCAGAGTCCAGAGAATGGGCCAGCAAATGTTTTCCCTGGGAAAAAAATTTGCTGATATTCTGTGGTTTTGTGCATTTGGGTTTGACATATGAGCGTTCACTATTTCTAGTATTCAGTTATGTAATAGGAACCCCAAAAAGAGTACTACTGATAGTGGCTCTATGACACAAAACACGAACTGGGGATTGGTGGCATTGCAGTACGCAAAGAACATCAAACATCATCATCCACTAGGCTTTTGGCAATAGAAGTGTAAAACAAGCAATAGCAAGGATGGGAACATCCAGCAAAGGAAATGTTGGAATGGAAAAGATGAGGGAAGATTAGAACCTCTAATCCTGCATGCAAAAGGCAAACAACTATGCACAGAGTCAAGCAGCAGTAATGGAATAAAATCATTTTGTGGCTGTGTAACAATCCAATAAATGTACACTCCAATTATTAGGATTTGTCAATGTAGACATTATGTACCAGATGCAACCCAGATGGTGCTCACAAGTGTAATACAGATATATGATATACCATGATATTACTTAAGCTGTATGTACAAAACTCTCAGTACACATACCCCGACCAATGACTTGCAATTTTAAATTGCCATGTTAAAACTACATGGTTATACAGATACATTACAAAATGTCATATAAATATGATAAATTAAAACAAATAAAAGTCTGTGCATTCACAAGTATGCAGGAAGCATATAAAGTATGTCAAGGGAATGCACTATACACAAATTAAACACAAACACAGACAGAAACATCACAATGACCATTATGGTGTGTTGATATGCATTGCATGTCTTTGACAGCCTATCATGATGGCACATGTTCCACAAGCAAAGTACACCTACAGGACAACAATGATAGAGTACAGAGAGAGATGCACAAAAACATGCACACATTCCATGTAGATTTCTAAAAAATATTAAAAAGCCATAAGGAGGAAATGGAATGGGCAAAATATGTCCACAATAGTAAGGGAAAAATGACTGAAATAGCAGTCTTATAAAAACACAGCAAATGCATGAGGAAGTAAAAATATTGCACTTGCATGTGTTTCAGCACAACTGCAAAGTACATGCAGCACAGGGCTGATTTCTGACATGAGTGCATTATGCATCTATAATGGCTATTAATATGCTCATGTTTAAAAAAACACAAACAGGAAGACAATGTGCAACATGTAAATTGCAATTAGAAGAGGTACATAACAAAAGTAAGACTGAATATCACGTACCGATGTATTCTGCCATGCAAACATATGACACCACCAGGCAGCACACTCATAAAGTGTGGTAACAATATTACCTGCAAATGTGTATGAATGATCAAAGGACAGTTATGTAAACTATGGCACACCATTTGCTAGAGCAATAATCATGTGTGTTTTGCTTTAGGGGCATAAAATGTACAGATATGCAAAGCAATAAAGGAAGTTTATACAGAAAGAAAACGGCGAATTAATGTTAACATGTGGAACAGGCAGCAAAGGTGTACACATGTCAGAAGAGAATATATAGACACCATACAGTGATGTTTTTTCATAGTAAAAAAGCTGAAGAACACAGTAATATGTACATATGCAATTAATATGATGCTGCCATACAGTAGCAAAATTGGGTTCATATTATATAAATGAATGCTAGAAATAGCAAACAATATATTATCAAACCCAAATACACGATACCACAAATTTTCGAAGGACTAGATTAGCAATTTGTTTCCCAGGAAAAAATTCACTGATCCAAAAAAAAAAAAAAAAAAAACCTACAGGCAACATAAAGTGGGGGCTGCACCCCCCACACTCCCTGATGTGGAGGGCTGTGCCCCCCACACCTCCCACCTTAAACATACCAACTCAGAAACTGCACCGCAATGAAGAAAACAGCAAAGTCCAGAGAATGGCCCAGCAAAAAGAATCTGCTAATCTGTCCCTTTGATATTCTGTGGTTTCATGCATTTGGGTTAGACAAATGAGCATTTGGTATTTCAAGCATTCAATCACGTAATAGGAAACTGGTAGAATCAACATGTTGAACATCAGTCTTTGCTGTTAGCACCATGGTGATAATACAGACAATTGCTTAGTACAAGGCACACAAAGTACCATGAAACAGCACATCCAAGGGCAAAGTGTCAATGAGAATTTGTGACACATCACAAATGTAGCAAATATACTGCTACAACATGAATATCAAAAGACAAATAACTTGTAACTTTGAAACAACATGTTTGCAAAGTATGCATTGATCACATGCTCATATTCACAGGGGAATGGCACTACACTGTTACATGTGTAGAATATTATAAAACCCATCAAGTGTAATATAACACATATGTCATATGTCATCACCTTATGTTTAGTCATGTGAGCATTGTCAACAAGACAAGTGTATAACATAGGCAAACTGCAAAATGTGTCAGAGCTACCTGTCACATACAAGGTCATACTGGATCAGAGATAACCATCTCCTGGACCACTGTAAGCAGATGTGTTAGGATACATAAAGAGTGCAGAAATAATTTACCTGCATGTCTGTAACACTGTCAGCATAAATGACAGCAAGTGAAGTTCACATGACATGATGATAATAATGGCAGAGACATAAAAGCACATGTCATAACAAAGTAAAATGTTATAGCCCCATACAATCTGGAGTGTGTAGAGTGCATCATGAGGTATATGATATAAGCATAACTGCAGTATGGGATGTGTGCAGAAACTTGCACTTAATAATAAAAGATAACCAATTTGGAATACACCATGGTGGCAGCAAGATAAGAGTAGAACATATAGATAATATTTATGGTTCAGAGGATTCTCCTTGATGGGATCAAATGTCATGAATGATCTCTCCATCAATCTTGCTGAAGGAGTCATGGATGGCCTGCTCTTTGTTTTGGAAAAAAACTGGTCTGGAAAATGTCTGTGACCACTTCATTTATCTGGTCTCTCAGGTTGCCAAGCTGATATAGTGGAGGTCACTGCTGATGTCAGTCTGTTCTAGCATTAACCCTTCCTGGTACTATTACCTCATCATTATCCTGCTGTTAACCATGGTCTTTGAGTCACTGTCTAATAGAAAAGGTTGCACTCATCATCATCTATGGTAGATGGGTGGACTGGCATGGGTCCCAGATTCTGTAACATGACAAGAAGTGAAAATCATCATTATATACATAAAAAAAGCTTTAATGGTAAAATATGAGTAGTTTGTAGTAATATGCATACCAATGTAACAGATTCAAAGACTGTGTACAGTAGTGATTTATTTCTCATATGATCTTTCACTATGGTGAGCATTAATCCATCTGTAATGTTTTTGCCACAACATGCAGTATATCCAAACCTAACACATTACACACTTGTCTGTTATGTCCATCAGATTGTTACAGACAACACATTTGCAATATGTCCATGTAATACAGAATGCAGCAATACCATTAAATAAATGGGTCTGACAAGATTATCTCATTGGGAAGAAACAAACATCATATACATTGTGTGACATTGTAGGGTCTATTAATATCAAAATTGTAGTAGAAATGTAACAGAACTTAGCTAGTGGAAATATCAGGACAGCATATAAAATGGTCTATAAAGGAATGCAAGTGCACACAACAATACCTGAATATCTCTGTGTATATTTCACATGGCAAGGAATACTATAGTCAGAGGTATCAGTAATGCATAACAATATACAGTTATGATATTTGGCAAGGTGTGCAAACTTCACTGAACAAAGACAACTGTGCCATCTAATGGCTATAATCATTTGACTTGTGCACACACATGAATGTTCACTGAATTATATGATATTCAAAGAACAACATCAGTGACTCCCATACATTATTATTTTATTGACATTATAATACTAACATTACTGCCTCATAAAGATGATTACCACATGCAGAAGAAAAACTTTCAAGCCATCCCCATCACATATCTGACAAAAGGGCATGAGCAGCACTGCATCATCACAGCACATAGGTAGCAACAATGTAGGTTAAATTAGAAAAACAAGTGAATGTGTCCATCAAAATGGTAAAACTACTTGCACAGTAACATCAGTTTAACAAAATCACATGGTAAAGCAGGTTGACATCTGGTATAACATGTTCATATTAGTCAATAGCAGCATACCATATAGCCATATAATAAACAGCATTACTTATATGTAAAATCACTCTGTGCAGACTAAGTACAATATTGAAGAAAATCAAAAAATATCACATAGAGAGGCACACACTACAATGACTAGCACCCACATATATGCTAAGGTGCCAATAAGACAGCAACACAAAATGATGCAACAGTAATACATGCAACTTCTTATACACATTGAGATTTACCTCATCAGATATGTGTTTAATGCAAATCACTATACATATAAATTCAAGTATATACTTAGGTTGTTTATGCAAATTATATTAGCATTGCACTATAGATAACACGTAACATGTGGAAGTGGAATGTATGTGTCATACCATTAAACATTGCCTTTTCAAGATACTGCAAGGCCATGTTACTCTATATGTACATAACAGAAGTACATAAAATTGTTGTCAAATCATACAAGAAGAGCAGAACTCAAGCAATGCTCAGTGTTACAACTCTACCAAAACAATGATACTGTGAGAACAGACACCCACAAATACATGAACAGACAAGATATGCACAACATGATGTGAGCTGCAAACCATTACTATACATACAAAGTACTCAGTGCATACTGCTAAGACAGCAGAAAGAGTAGGACCTGTGGTATATAATAGATGTTGCAAGCACCAATCCAGCCAGTACATATAATTTGCATATAACACATTCTCATCTCAAATCACTGTAAAATTAGAACATAAACGAGTAGCATTTAGGTTGTGTCTGAAAGCAACATCTTACCTTACCATGCCCTCCAACAAATGTTTACGCAGATGTACAAAATGTTGTATGCACAATATAATGTGCACAACAAGTGTGATACTAATCTAACACGTACGGAATACACCTTGTTTTGGCAGTATGGGAAAGTTGTGTACTAATTTGCAGTTATGGATGCCATCTACATAAACATTTCAAACTACACACAGAGAAAGGGGGTCCTAATGGAGAGATGAAAAGTCAGCAAGCAAAGGAAAGTAGTAGTGCTGAAACTGAATTCATCCTCAAGTCTTGGTGAGTACCTTCATGAGGTGGACCCTGTTTTTCACAAAATCTCACCAAGGCGACACTGATATATTGACTGTATTTATATAGCATATATCATGGACAGAAGTAAGTCAAAAACAAAAAAAATGATAGCTGGGTGCACAATTCCCAGGATAAAAAAGTACCCCATCCTGGTAGGCACACTGATGCCAGGACGGGAAAAAAATGACAGTGTAGATTCCTCAAAATCTGGAAACATTCCTACAATGGGATTAGGCCAGGCCCAAGATGGCCCTCCTGTTGTAGAAAGAAGTAGCAGTCCAGAAAAATCACAAAAACGATAGGCCAAAGAAGAGCCATAAAGGCAATAGAGTGGACTATTGAGGATAAGAAAGAAATGATGTATTGTTACTATTATGCAAAACGCCCAGAATTACCAGACAGAGGATATACAAAGAGATTAAGAGATAAATTAAAAGAAGAAAGAAAAGTACTTTCACGTGAATAATTGTCAGAAGCTTCAAATAAAAATGTGGGTTCATTAATACAACAGATTTTTGAAAAACAGTATATAGAGCAAGAAACATTGATCTGTTTGGAAAAAGAAGTAACTGAGGAAGTGCGGAAATGTAAACAACAAAACCTAGACATTTTTGAAAAGTATAAAAAAGAAATATGGACATGGGAAAGAAGGCGAGATTTGATATGGTGCAATATTTATGCAAAGAAGAAAGCCAAGTTAACTAGTATAGAGAAAGCAGTTACAAAGTTATTCAAATAGAAATATAGGCAAAGGCATCCAGATATGGAAAATTTCACAATAAGAAAATTAATATCACATAGATGGAATGTGGTAAAGAAGATTAGTAAAGCAGAATTTAAGGAAATAGAAGTTGAAGTTATGGAGTGTCTGAGGAGTGAAGGATTTAATGTAGAAAGTCTAACAGACTGCATTGCAGCATGATGGAGTGAGTCCCCAAAGTAAGGAGGAGCAGGAAGATCAGGAGACATCTGAAGAAGGAATATGGACATGGGAAAGAAAAAAAAAAGATTTTATATGGTGTAATATTTATGCAAAGGAGAAAGCAAAACTAACCAATACAAAAATAGCAGCTCCAAAGATATTTGAAGGGAAATACAGGCAAAGGAATCTGGATATGGAAAATCTTACAATACAAAAATAAGAAGACAAAGAGGAAAAGTAGAAAAGGAGATCGGTAATGGAGAAGTTAAAGAAATAGAAATTGAGGTTATGGAGCACCTGCAAATTAAAGACTTCAGTGTAGAAAATTTAATGCAAAAATCACAACAGGATAGAGTAATGGATATCCAAATTAAGGGAACATCAGTGGAAAAGAAAGCAATTGGTCAGGTGCCATATCAAGATATTTTGGACCCTTCTATAGGAAATCAGTATAAACATTAAATTAAAGCTAGACAGCAAGGGAAGGGACAGGAGACTGAGGAAACTCTGATGCAGTCAACATTGACGAGTGATAGGCCAGTGAAATCACATATGACAAAGCAACAGATGGAACAGGATGAAATTGAGGATAAGGTGCCACAGGAAGATGCTGTAGAACTTTTTATGGAATGCCACAGGAAGTGGAAAACAAAGGATGTGCTCTTAGTTTGGAAGAAAATGAACTAAGGGAAGAGTTGCTTGATTTAATGGACAAAGATAGATATATTAAAATCAATAAAAGAAATAGATTGCAGAAGGTCAATAAAACCCCAAAAGTCAGAAGTCTGATAAAACATATGAACACAGTAATTAGGACTGTCCACAGAGATCCATGCAATATAATAGAAGTAAACAGGTTATGCTACTGTGCAGTACCCACTCTCCCTATTCCTGTGTTGTTGTTTAAACTTGGAGGCTGTTACAGTTGCCCACCCCCACTGTAGATTTGATCTGGGAGTTGGACACTCCCCCCAGTCCCATCTCTTTACCTCATTCTACCTAATAGTCGCCTTCTGCACTTGTTTTTAGTCATTTTTAATTTAATTGCATTTTTTAAACTGTTTGGTCTAACTTTGCTACATACTCAAGTGTGCTAGCTTGCACTGCATTTGAATTGTTTTTACTGCTGTTTTAGTTACTTTTCTGTATGTATATATATATATATATATATATATATATATATATATATATATATATATATACAAATAACAAAAATACCTTTCCTGTAACTAGTGTAGTCCAGATTCAGATTTGCTGTATCCAGGACTGTGTGTAAGCTTCTAATCCCCCCCCCCCCAAGTTTTCTGTGTTGGAGGGAAGCCTTCTAGCTTATCAGTGGGAGAGGTAAGCACTAGGTAACCTATCTACCACATAAGGAGTGGTTCTGGCCCAGAAATTGTAGTTTTTGGCTATTTGGGCAGTTTTTCCATCTCTCATAACTTTTTGATTTAAAAGCCCGCATTTGCACTTGTTTCCCCCCTTTCCTGTAACTAGTTTAGTCCAGATACAGATTCTTAGTTTGAGCACTTGAATTGCCTTATTCATAATCAGCACTTGTTCAGAACTTGTTGTAAGCACTAAATAAGCTATTAATTACTACAGCAGTCAACCTTCCTCATTACCTAGAGGAAAACAGTTTTGGTACTTACTTTCCTCACTTGCTTAGAGATAAACAGCTCTTGTACTCGCTTTCCTCACTTATCTACAGGAAAATAGTTTTTTATTCAGGCATGTACAAGGGTCAGCTCCCAATGTTCTCTCCTGTCTATCTGATGAATCTGGGCATCTTGGGGCAATGTAGAAATTGCCTCATGTACACAGACAACCCTCTCCTCCTACCACCTAACATTACAACCTGTGAGAGATGCACTTATCTAGCCAAACTGGAGGTAAAGCTCTCTCCAATCAAGACTGAACTTGACAGTCAAGAGGAGAAGGTAAACACTTGCACCACACCACACTCATCACATAGTCTCACTAAATCTACACCACCAAAACCCACACATAGAAACACAAAAACATTCGCGGAGGCTCTCAATAATAATCTGCTCAAGAAACAGAGACCTCCAAAGCAGAAATGCAAGCAACCTCCACCTCCCCAACACATCCCAAATGACACATAGCCCACAGACTCAGTGTGCCACTCAACCACAGCCAATAAGGCAAAACAACGTACCCAACACACTAGTCATAGGTGATTCTATAGTCAGGCACACTGATGTCCCACTCACCTGGCTAACCAAGGAGAAGGTTACTGTCAGCTGCCTGCTGGGTGCCAGGATCTGCCACATAACCCATGCACTCAGGTCACTCCACAACAAATACAAATATGACTCTGTCATTGTCCATGTTGGTGTGAACAACCTGAGATGTACCTCCCTGGACTACATGAAAAGAGACAAGGAAGAGCTCTCTGATCTTGTAGCCCAGGCATGTATGACCCAAGCCCAGAGTAGCATTCTGCCATCACCCAGAATGATGAAGCAGTACAAGGACAAAATGATTGACTTCAACAAATGGCTAAGCTTCTGGTGCCATTCTAAAGGGATCCAGTATCTGTCCTCCTGGGATGACATGGTCGACAAACCACAATGCTTTGCCAGAGATGGCCTGCACTTGTCACCCCTGGGATTCCAGATACTGGCTAAGGTTCTTGCCGCCCCTATACTAGGCAAGGTTCAAATGACAAATTCACCACTGTAACAGGAACAGGGAAGCAAAAACTGAGGGTGATGCTACTCAATGCTAGAAGTCTAAATCTCAAAATGCACTCACTCGAGGCACTCCTTAAAATAGAGAATATCGATATCTGTGCAATGACTGAGACTTGGTTCAAGGATCCAGAGAGCACCCCTGCACTACCAGGCTATAACTCATACCACACTTTTTGGTCATGTAACCTGGACCGGAACACCAAAGGTGGAGGTGTGTCCATATTCATTAAGGATATCCACACCTCCAGGATAGTTGCTCAGCATAATACAGCTAAGGTTATCCAACTGCAACTAGCTCTGGGCAAAACTGCAATCCAAATTGTAGCTTGCTACAGATCACCCACCATGTCCCAGGATTCCCACTCCTCTTTTCTTGATGTACTGGAAAATATTAGGGTTCAACCAAACACCCTAATAATGGGCGATTTCAACTACCCCACCATTAACTGGGAAAACTACTCATGTACCAACTCCTTTGCTTGACGCTTTCTGGAATTCATAAACTCCAATGCCCTGGATCAACTTATCCACACCCCACCAAGAGCAACAATATCCTAGATCTAGTCATTACCAACATGAGTGACCGGTGTTCCACACCTGAAGTCAATGCCTCATTGGTCCGATCCGACCACAAGCTAATTACCCTAGATATCCACATCCTGCCCCCACCCCCCCATTAAGGAAACCATGGTAAACAATTTCTCCAAAGCCAACTTCATGCTTCTTAAGACAGAAGTGGTGAACTTCATGACACCCATGCAGATGGACAATACAGTTATGACTACTGAATCCTACACAATTGCACTTTATAAGCACTTACATGAGTGCATGGATCGTACTATCCCAAACAGAACCAAGACGTTATCCTCCAAAAAAGGAAGCCAATCTGGTGGTCCCCTGCCATAAACAAACTATACAACAGAAGGAAAAAACTGTTGCAAAAGAGAGTAAAATCCCATGAGTGGAGGAGCTCCCTAGTCAGCCTCAGTAAGAAGCTGTGATCCCTGATAAAATCCTCCAAAGCTAGTTACGAAAACAAAATCGCCACTGATTCTAAAGACAACCACAAAGCATTCTATAGCTATGTCAAGAATCTCAGTGGCAACACTCAGATCTGCTCTGAGTTACAGCACAATGGCACTAAATATACAGACCCAACTGATATTGCCAACATCCTGGCAGATAGGTTCAGTGCTAACTTTACACCCCTCTCACCCATTAAAGAGCCCATCTCTATACCGGAAGAATACAAAGCTCTTGTAATCACGGCTGCACAGGTAAAAACCACACTCTCCAAAGCCAAGAACACAGCATCCATGGGACCAGACAACATCCCAGGCTGCATTCTACATGAACTACAGAATGAACTAGCACCCCACCTAAGTACCATGTTCAGTTATAGTCTCACCTCAGGCTTTGTGCCTGCTGAATGGCACACAGCGATGGTTATCCCACTCCACGAGGGGGGAGCCATCACAGACCCCGGGAACTACAGCCCCATTAGCCTGATGAGCCTGGTCTTCAAGGCCATGGAACGATCATCATGGAACTTATAAACAAAGACATTGGTAATCTCCAAATTCAGGACCCCACCCAGTTTGGGTTTGCAGATCATGTCTCCTAAACCTGATAGACTTCTTTGAAGCAGTCACCAAAGCCGTAGACAAGGGTAAGGTGGTTCACACAGCTGATCTAAATCTTGCCAAGGCTTTCAACACCATCCCCCACTCTGGAATTATAGATAAACTCACTAAACTAAGTATAAATCCCTATGTCACAAGATAGGTTGCCAACTGGCTCACTGACAGAACCCACACTGTGAAAGTAGCAGACTCCAAATCCGACTTCAGATAAGTGACAAGTGGAGTACCACATGGTTCATTCCTGGGTCCTCTCCTGTTTGGTATCTACTTCTCTGAAGTACAGGCTAACACAGAAGGTCTTTGGCTAATGAAGTTCGCAGATGACTGCAAACTAGGAACCATAATCAAAACTCCTAATGATGTGGACATCCTACAAAAGGGCCTCACTGAGACAGATGCCTGGTGTCAAAGCCATGGCCTCAAGCTCAATGCCAAAAAGTGCACTGTCATCCCCTTTGGTAAAAACTCTGCACCCATAAACTAAAACATAGGCGATAGTATAACACTGAAAGTGTGATAAGAGACCTTGGGACACAAGTGGACAGTAGTCTCTCCTTTGATAATCACATCACCAAAGTAGTCAGGAAATCCTTCTACGTGGCACACCTCATCACAAAAGGTTCCTCATCCAGAAAAAAAGAGGTCATTGTTCCCCTTTACACATCGTTCATTAGACCCATTATAGAGTACAACGCCCCTTTTGGTATGTACCTCTCAAGACATCTGCAACAACTGGAAAGGCCGCAGAAATACCTAACAAAGAGGATTGCCAGTCTCAAACAGATGCCCTTTGTAGACCATCTCAAAAAACTCCAGGTTTACTCCATCGCATATCGCCTACTCAGAGGTGATCTCTGACTAACATACAAAGCTATGACAAACCCAGAGCTGTTGGACATGCTCCACTTAAAGAAATCCCAATCCCTCCAAGCTACATGCTCTAGGGACCTAAACCTTGTCACCACAATAATCAGAACATGCTGGAGGGATAGATTCCTGTCCCAGAGACTTCCCATACTCTGGAATAAACTACCTATCAATATCAAACAAAGCTCCTCATTAGCACTCTTCAAGAAAAATCTTGATGATTGGATGGGAAATAGGAAATTCACCCTGGGGATCACCTATGTGGCTCTGCTCGACAGTGGCACAGGAATATAATTTTCTTGGGTGGCAAAAGCCAGGGTACCTTTTTTGCTTGGCTTGTATAAGCCCCAGGGCTGATAGCCTAGTACCTACCTATGAACCTATGAACCTAAATTAATAACTGATAAAGTTCTACCACAAGAGCACAGGGTAGTGAGGCAAAGGAAGGGGAGAAATCAAATACCATAATGGAAGTATCAAACAGAGAACAATATAAAGCAATTAAGACAAAAACTGTCACTGTTAGAAGAATATAGAATATAGAAGATGGACTAGATCAACAAAAATACTAAGAAAGATGTGATAAAAGCAGTGAGCAGTATTAGAACAGAGCAGGATCTATCATGCACTATTGCAAATAAACTAAAAATGTCAGTGCAGGCAGACAACGAAGATACACAGATAAATATAAAGAAAAGTACAAAATAAGCAATTTAGTGATGACCCAAAAAAAGTGTTATAGAGAATTGGGAAACAAGGTGAAAGGAATTGAAAGACTGCTAAAAAAAGAAGTAGATACATTTTGGAGAAGTATCTATGAAGATCCTGTGGAACACAATAAAAATGCTAAATGGATAAATGAAGTAAAAGAAAGAATAAGAAGTTTAAAGGTACAAGCAATGAAATGGGATGAAGTAACTGCTAGAGAGATTGAAACAAAAGTTAAGAAAAGCCTCTAATTGGAAAACACCAGGCCCAGATAAAGTACCTAACTTTTGGCTAAAAGTATTAACATCTTTGCACAAAGACTTAGCTATGAGTAAGAACTATTTATATGCACATCCCGAACAGACACCAACCTGACTAACAACAGGTAAAACAATGCTCCTACTTAAGAATGAACCTGCAAGCTACCCCAAAAATTATAGACCAATAACTTGCCTACCGACAACATATAAACTATACACGGAAATTGATGCCAAGAGAGTTTAAAGTCATCTAGAAGAAAATTCAATTACGGCAGTAGAACAAAAGGGTAATAAAAGAAAGTCATATGGAACAAAGGATCATCTGATGTTAAATAAAGTCATAGGGGATAACTGTAAAAAAGGGAAGAATCTAAGTATGGCATGGGTTTACTACAAAAAAAGCATTTGATAGTATCCCACATTCATGGATAAAAGAGTACTTAAAATGTATAAGATACATCCTACACTGATAGACTATGTTACAGTGACCATGAAAGAATGGCAGACTACTTTGCAATTAAATCATGATAAAGGGCAAATTACTATCCCAGGGATAAAAATTCAAAGGGAGATATTCCAGGGTGACTCTGTCACCATTACTATTCTGCATTGCCCTTAACTCATTAAGCTGTCTACTGAACAGCTTAGGCCATGGCTATAATGTGGCTCCTAGAAAACAACAAAGTCAAAAGACTTCTCATCTTCTCTTTGTCGATGATTTAAAACCATATAGCTTATCAGACGAGGAACTGAAAGCACAGCTGCAGGTTGTTAAAACTTTTTCAGATGAGATTAGAATGTCATTTGGTCTTGATAAATGTGCAAAAGCAACCTTTAAAGCAGGAAAACTGCAATACCAGGAAAACATCTGTTTGGGACAAGAATGTGATATAAAAAAACTTGAGCAAGAGGGAGTGTATAAATACTTGGGAAATGATGAAGGATTGGCAATAAAACATGAACAAATACGTATGAAACTTAGTAAGGAGTACTTTAGAAGACTTAAATTAATCCTGAAAACAGTGTTGACATCCAAGAACAAAATCCAAGCTATAAACCAATTTGCTCTGCCTGTCCTAACTTACAGTTTTGGAGTGATTTATTGGCCCCAAAATGTGCTGGATAGATTAGATATTAAACAAGAAGGATGCTTCATGCTCACCAGATGATCTATAAAAATCAGTGTATACCAAGATTATATATTCCCCTTTCCTAAGGAGGGATGGGCCTCCTTGAAATTGATTACATGTACAGATCTGCAAGCATGGGACTTCACACATATCTGCTGACTTCAAGAGACCCAAATGTAGTGAAAGTTTTGAAACATGAGGAGAACAAATCTAAGATGACTTCTGTGCTTAACCTAGCAGAAGCATATCGCCATCAAGCAGGAATGGAAATAAATCCAGAAGTAGATAAAAATCAGGCAGCAACTGAATGTGCCAAAAAAAAGAAAGAATATAAGGTGAAACACTAGATGAAAAGGCAAGAAATGTGGTAAAATCATAAATATAGTGGCAAGTATAGAAAACTTCTGGAAGAACGTCATGCTGATCAGGAACAAATGCAGGAATGGTTAAGGAGAGGTGAATTTAAACCAAGAGAAGAAAAGTTAATATTGGCAGCCCAAGACAGTGGTCTACGTACAAGGTGGTTTACAAAGTCCATTCAACATGTGGAAGAAACAGATAAATGTAGGTTTTGTAAAACCCAACTGGAAACAGTCACACACCTCATTGCTGGTTGTGGCATACTAATGGCAGAGGGCCTGTACACCGAAAGGCACAACAGTGTGCTAAGACTGTTAAACTGGGGATTGTGCAAACATTATGGTTTTGAAGTAGATGAGAAGCACTGGAAACATGAGCCACAAAGCATCATAGAAAATGATCAAGTCTTCATCACATGGGATCATCCATTACCAACAGTTGAAAAGATAGATGCTAGAAAACTGGATATAGTAGTCCAAGAAAAGAAGATAAGAGCAGCATTGATCATTGAAATCACCACACTCAGTGATTACAGTGTCCTGCATACAGAGAGATACAAGGTTATAAATTATCAGGATCTGCAAACAGAAACAAGAGCAATGTATAAGAAGGATACCCAGATAGTTCCAATTGAAGTAGGAGAATGAGTCTTATAAAAAAGAGTCTATCATCATATTTAAATAAGCTACCAATACACGTAACTCCATATGAATTACAGAAGGAGTCATTACTGGGCACATTGTGGGTGCTGCAAAGAGCACTTTTGTCTAACATCACGGAATGAAACAATACTAATTTTATTAACTTTAATCATACTTTGACTTAGGAATGGGGTCCATTCCGATCATGAAAGATTTGGAGTAATTAAAAAAAGAAAGGTCTTTAGTTATACAGTGTTCAAATAAGGCTGAAAATATTAACACATACCTCTTTCTGTTCCTGCTCCTCAAATCGGTGCATCTCCTCAATACAGAGAGCATGGCTCCTCACTGTCTCCTCAGCATCTGCAGGAATAAAGGGAGAGGGAATATTAACTGATTACAATGCCTCTGTATTATGAGCTTGGATAGCAATTAATGCTACATTCTTTCTTTGCACAACTTTGTTGGAATAAACACTTTTCATGATCAAGCAGTTTTGTATAAGCCTAGGTAAGAGTTTGCACATATGGATTTATAATTGATAGTGTGCATGCATCTCACACACTAGGATAAATGCCTTTAACTATAGGAAGCTAGATTCAAACCTATGGCATTCAACTATGTCTGCACCAGACTCTAGTACCCTTACCTGTCTAGCTACTTTTTCAGTGTTATGGGGGAATAAGTTGCAGTTATTCAAACTTGCTTAATCTGTGAAAACACAAGGTAAAGCATGACACACAGTAACAGGTGACCCAATCTATGCATGCAAAATTATATACTAAAAATTAATGGTGAATGCAATGTGAGAAAAGCCCAATGTATCATATGAAGAATGATGAGATAAGTGGATGTTACAATTACCAGGTTAATGCTATGCACATAATAAGTAGAAGTGGATTACTTTTACAATGGTATCATGTGCCCACAGTAACATATGAGAAGTATTAGTCCTGCCACATAAGTAGCAGAACAGAAATGTATGAACATTGCATAATCTGACACATTTACAAATGCATAGACATAGTAATGCTATTACAGATATATACATGTTTACATACATGGATATCTTGACATATATACGAACAGATGCAGACTTCCAAATGTAAACATATGTGAATGTATTTACATTTGTGTGTATATAAATACTCAGGTATATAAACATGCATATATATATATATATATATATATATATATATATATATATATATATAGTCCTGTGTGCTTCTGGATTCTACTGCCATGGTGGTCACTTCATTTCTGTAATGCCCAGAGTGGCTTCTATTTAATATATAAGCAATTTTTTAACAGAACTTCTGTAAGGTAATTGTTGCTCGTTCATCTCTAACACAAATAATAAGAAGGCTTGAGGTTTCATTCAGATGCTTTAATACAAAGAAACACATGAGTATGGGTAGCAGGATCTTTAAATATGAACAAACTAGTTAACAGACAGAGCTTACATACATACATGTTCACATCTCAACATCTAACAAAATGGGAGTCAGGTTCACCAAGTGCTCAGTATTTATACTCTAGTGCAAGCCCTTGGATAGCTTCTTAAAGGTATATATACACACACGCATTGATCTACAATCTCCCTCTTAAAAAGATTGCCTTTTATGCAAAACAATAGCAGAGATAGGCATGCATGTATGTTTAGAAACAGGGACAGTCTGCAGTGCACAACTTGGATCAGGAACTTCTGACTTCATCATATGATCAGGAATGTCCTCTGGAACTTCCACTGGAATTGGAACTCTGGATAATTCTGAGATAAAGATTTTTTCTCACAGGCTATCTGCTGTGTTATAGTCTGACACCAGTAGTAAATGCTTCCAATTCTGCCTAAAGTTTCCTTCTGATGCCACAATGTACAGTCTAAGTTCTGGACAAATGTTCTTCACAACACCAATCTAATCATAATCTTTGGACATTGGATCCTTACCACTTCTCCCTCTTGTAATGGATTGAACAGTCTTATTGTAGCAGTACTTCTGGGTTAGGCATTTCCTCAACAGATTATGTTTCACTGACCTGCTGTTCTTGACATATGGAATCAACAACTAACTACTGAGTGGTAATGTTGTTTTGGCTTATCTCAGCAGAAGTCTCTGAGCAGGTGAACCAAGATGTTTATCTCATGGAATATTTCTGAGATTAAAGAGATTCAGGAAAACATTACTATTATCTCATTTTGACTTCTCAAGTAAATGTTTTGCACTTTGCACTGCACATTCTGCCAAACCATCTGACTGCTGGTACTCTGGACTACTTGTGACATGAGTAAAGTCCCATTCTTCAGCAAATATTTTGAACTGTTGGCTTGTAAACTGTGTGCCATTGTCAGAAATAACTTTGTGCAGACTCCCATGTACAGCAAAATTATGCTTTGTCTTAGTTATGACTGTACTGGATCCTAGATTAGGAAGCAAGTCAATCTCGAACCAATTGGAGTAGGAGTCTACTAACACCAAATCATTTTGACCATTCCACTCAAAGATGTCTGTGGCTGCTGTCCACCAAGGTAGTTGCAGAATCTGATAAAGCTGAAGTGGCTTTTTCTGTTGATGAGGCTTTGTACTATTACACATGGAAAAAGAAGAAAGTGCTCTTTCAATGTCTTGTGACATAGAAGGCCAAAATACTATCTCTCTTGCCCTTGTGTTGGTAGATTTGGTTCCTGGGTGACCATAACACAAGATTGTAATGTACTCTTGTTGGACGGACTTTGGAACAATTACTTTTGGACCTTTCATTATGATACTTTTGTCAGGCAAAATCTTATCTCTGTATGGAAAATAAGGTTGCAGTTCTTGAGACAAGCTAGATTACTTGGGCGGCCATCCATGATTGCTAAAGCGGTTGAGTCTCTGTAAAACTGGATCCATGGCTGTGTGATCTCTCAGCTCATCAAGATGTGTGGAAGAAAAATTTCTCACTTCCATGACTTCAAAATCATCAGTTGAATGAGAACATTGATTTTCACTCTGTTCACTGGTATTTCTTGGTGATCTGGATAATGTATCAGCAAGATAAAGAAGTTTTCTTTTCTTGTAGGCAAGATTGATATTGTACTTTTGCATTCTCAGCATCATATGTTGCAGTCTGGCTGGAGCTGAATGCATAGACTTTCTCAGAATAGTGACTAATTGTTGATGGTCTGTTTCAGTTTGGATAGGTCTACCATAAACATAATAATGGAACTTGGAACATGCAAACACAATTGCCAAAACTCTATCTCAATATGGGTGTACTGCTGTTAAGTTTGGGTAAGAGTTTTCAATGCATAGGCAACAGGTATTGATCGTCTTGCAAAATGGCTGCACCAAGACCAAATTTGAAGCATCACAGAAAGGTGTAACTGGTTTGGGAACATCATAGTATCTAAGCATTAGTGGACTAGCAATTCTCTGTTTCAGGACATCAAATCCTCTTTGGTGTTGCTCTAAGACCAGGATATATCTTTATGTGTCAGCTCTTTGAGTGGTGCTGAAAGTTAGCTCAAGTCTGGAATAAACTTGCCTAGGTAGTTGACTATGCCAAGGAAATGTTGCAGGGCTTGAACATTGTCTGGAGCTGGCATCTTGAGAATGGCTGTTTGCTTTGAAAGATCTGGTCATAGGCCTGTGCTTGTAAATAAATGGCCAACATAGGTAACTTCTTGTAGCATGAATATGCATTTGTGTAGATTGAGCTTAAGATTCACTTGATGTGCCCTTTCTAGAAATTTTCTGATATTTCTGTCATGTTTGGCTTCATCACAACCTCCTATTAGTATGTCATCTACTATGATAGCTCAAGGATACCCAGAAAAACTTGCTCTGTTGCATGCTGAAAGACTTCACTTGCAGAATTTATCTCAAATGGCATTTTCAAAAATCTGTACCTGACAGAGTATTGAAAGTAGTGAGCAATGAGAATTTTTGTCAAGTTGAATTTACCAAAATGAACTATTTGCATCTAAGACAGGAAACAATACTGGCATTTGGCATTAAGGTTTTGACTTCTTTGACTGAGCATTGGATGATGAGATCTTTTTAGAGCTTTGTTCAAATCTCATGGATCAATACATATTCTGATGTCATCTGAGCTTTTCTTATGAGCTACTACCATGGAAGATACCCATTCAGTAGGAGTTGCAGCTGAACAAATCACAACTTGTAGCAGCATTTTTTCTAATTCAGCTTTAAATCTGTCCTGCACAGCTATTGGAACTATATGGGCTGGCCTAAAAACTGGACTGACCTCTGAGTCTAACTTCGTGGAGTACACAACTTGAAGTTTTCCTAGTTTGTCTTGGAAAAGATCAGCATAGGTAGAAAAAATGTGCTGGGCAAAATTAGAGTAGTGGTCTTTTAAGCTAACATGATGGGCTTCCTTATTAATTTAAAGCAGTCCCATTTTTAAAGAGTGTCTGAGCCCCAATAATGACTGGACATGCCTCTTGACCGCATAAAATAACAAGTCATAGCTTCTTCCAGCAGAGTAACATGAAATCACTACTGAACCTTTGCTTTGAATTTCTTCACCTCCATAAGCAACAAGTTTTGCACACATTGCCAAATCAAGATTTTCATCTTTACACACACTCACAAATGTTTCTTCAGACATAACATTGCACTTAGATCCTGTATCATCTTTGAGCTCTATGGGTTTGCCATTTTTTCCATTTATCCAAACAGTAAAAAATATTTAATTTGTGGCCCTTAAATATACTGCTTTGACTGTTGCATGAAGTACTGACACACCATCAATATAAAGAGTAGGCTTGCCAATATCTAACTGATCAACTAATTTCCTAAAATGTTCCCTTTTAATGAAAGACAGTGGGCCTTTTGAGTTACAGAACCTTTGAAATTATTCCATTTATTGCATTTGTGGCATTGTTGACCAATAGCTAAACATTTCTCCCTTTCAGATTCATGATTACCACCACAGTTATGACAGTTGGCAATGCAACTAGACTGGGGCCAATGCCTTGAGTTTGCTGACTCACTCTAATGCTTCATTGAGATTGTGAGGAGTCTGGAATTTGTTAGAAATTTCTGAGGTTTACCAGTAGGTGCTACAGGGGTGCAGGTGCCATGTGCTTGGGCCTGTTTCTTTTAGTAATGTACTGCATACTATCAACATGAGCTTTATCACTGTACGTTCGAGGACTCGTCTCATTAATAAAAATACTTGTGTACTTTTCTGTAAGCTCATATATCTGATCAATCTCAATGGCCTTATTCAAAGTTAAATCACTGTCACAAAGCAAAATCTTTCTCACAGCATCATCTTTGATGCCACACACACAAGCTTGTCCTTTATCAACTCATCCCTTAAGTCACAAAATCTTCACATTTTAGCTTTATTTCTCAGGTCAGTTATATATGCTGCAAACATTTCACCAGATTTTTGATCCCTTGTATAAAATAAGTGCCTTTCAATTGTAACATTTATCTGGGGGTTGCACATTTCTCTAAATTTACATTTTAAGCACTCTGGCTAATCCCTTGATTCAGCTTGTACAACAATATGATGGTTTTCCCCCTCTCCAGCATAAATAGCAGGTGCATACACAAAAGAGCTCTCCCTTTCAGTGGCTTCTGACCAAGCTAAATTAAGTAGAATAAAGGCCTTTATACGGTCATCTTTATCAGAAAATGCAGCTTGTATTAAAATGTACTCTTGCTCAAACACTCTCCAGTTCTTAGCAATATTACTGTCAAACACAAATGCAGTCTTTGACATTACTATCAAAATGACAGTCATATGAACTATGGTTTTACAAAATTGAATGGTATTTAATTACATACTAGCATCCAAAGGGGGAATCCATGCCCTAATAGGAGAACAATGTTGTACATTTATTCCAGATAAAACTGAGTCTTTAAAAGAGAATTTAGAGGTCAAAGTGTCACAACATACTAGAAAAAACTGGAATGATGATTGGAGTGAGTGGCTTAGTAATCTATTTACAGGGTGGACAGGAAAAAAAATCATTATGTTTTTAATTGCTGTTATTGTTACTGTGCTGCTTGGTTGCATATTACTCACATGTACTAAAGTTTGCTTAACAAAGGTTAATCAAAAAGTTGCTGTTGTCAATTGCCATAAATAAAATGTATTGCCAAACAGTGATGAATTTGTCTCCCTGGTCAAAAATGAAAAGGGGGAAATGCTAGACTGTGCTAAACAATGAATAAAGGTTGAAATCAATTCTGCTGCAAATATGCAAAATAAATAAAGCATACAATAAAAGTTTGCTTAAATGTAGGAATCGCGCTTAGCAATATGTAATGAGCATCCATACTATGTGACATAGCCCTCACTGTGTTTGAAAAACAAGGAATATCTGTTAATGGACATGTTTCCTTAAAGAATCAGCAGAAACTGTAAAAAACAAATTTGCATGCTTTCTCACAATATTAGCAATGATGTTTGGCAGATGAATGGACATGCCTTTTACAAAATCAGCAGTATATGCTTTCTTACAAGATGTTTCCTTAAAAAGATGTTTCTTACAATATCAGCAACAAGTTTAACATGCTTTCTTACAGATGAATGGACATGATCAGCAGAAAAACAACTTGTACATGCTTTCCCACAAGGCATTTCCTTAAAAAAACAAGTCTGAAAAGTAAACGATTACATGCTTTTTCACAAGCAGATGTGTTTCCTAACAGATGCTTCTGTAGAAAGTCCAAAAAGAGATAACAAGAAGAAAAACAGGATCCAAGAAAAGTATAAATGGACTGGACAAAGCAAGCTGTGTTAGTATTTGTAGAAAAACACTTGTTTCAAGGTATTGTGTAGGAGAATTCTAATTCATACTGATCGTGAAGTAAACCTTGTACAATAAAGCTAAAAGCTGCAATGATATAGTACTTGCCATCTGTTATAAGAATAAGTTATTTAATAGTAACTACGCTAAAAGTAAAATTGTATTGTGCTGCAAAGTATATTTCTTTATCAGTGTGTAATTTGCAAGGCTCGATGCCTTAAACAGGCTGCTGATACAGTTATGCAAATCCCTGTTATAACCAGAGTCTGATTCAGCAGTAAACAGCCATCAAGACTTTGTGTCTTAAGAAGACTTTGGTTAAGGGACAGTAAGTACAGCACAGCAGCACCTTCAAAATTAATTTTTCAAGTTTCATCAGACTTTTGATCCCTTGTGTAAAATAAGTGCCTTTCCATTGTAACATTTATCTGGGGGTTGCACATATCTATAAATTTACATTTTAAGCACTCTTAGTCCTCCCTTGATTCGGCCTGTACAACAATATGACAGTTTTCCCTCTCTCCAGCATAAATAGCAGGTGGACAGACAAATGTGCATTCCCTTTCAATGGCTTCTGACCCAGCTAATTTAAGTAGAATAAATGCCTTTATATGGTCATCTTTATCAAAAATGCAGCCTGCATGAAAATGTATCTTGCTCAAACACTCTCCAGTTCTCAGCAATATTACTGTCAAACACAAGAGCACTGGGATTTTGAAATCCATCTACCAGTCCTATAAAGTATACATAAACACATTGAAAATATGGCCCTTTGTAAATGTGTACAAACAAACAGTTTTGTGACCTTGTAACAGCATTCAAATGCACAATAAGCTCTCCAAAATACGTTACTTTGTGAAATATGAATTGCAATGGTTGTACTTTGTGAAACATGCCCTGTAATGGCTGTACTCTGTGAAATATGCCTTACTGTAACAGTGCACAAACATGTGAATGCTTTATACACTTCTGAAAACTCAAGATATCTTTGCATAACATGACAAAACATATGTTTTTCAAAAATGCAGTCATTTTCCCATATTTTATTAGTTTTTGCAATATGGACTTTATTTCAAACATTTTCCATAGTAATTCAAAGATTTTTTTAAATAACATACATATCTGTTTATGTGAATATCATTTACAACATTCTGTATGCCCCTCTTCATACTATACAAATAAGAAATGGCGCTGAGAAAGATTTAATATGTAAATTTGTTTCTGACCTGTTTTGTGAAGTTTTACCACTTTTAGGAAGATTCACTCAGATACATTCCTTCAATCATGTCCAAGTGCATTTAAGCATTTTAGCCATGCAATTTCAAACTTCATATGCCCTTTAGACATGCCTCTTCTGACATCATGTCTCTCGTTTATCTCTAAAACAAATAATAACAAGACTTGTGATTTCATTCAAATGCTTTAATAAAAAGAAACACAAGGATGGATAGCAGCATCTTTAAATATGAACAAACTAGTAAACAGACAGAACTTACATAGATAAATGTTCACATGTCAACAGCTAACTACAAATTCACAGTCAGGTTCACACATGCACAGTATTTCTACTCTAATGCAAACCCATGGATAGCTTTTTAAAGGTATATACACACTCGTTGATCTACAGTCATATTTGTGTTTTAGTATATGATCTTTTTATGCCATGGATAGCAATATATTTAATCTATGTCCGTGATGACTTGCATAATACTGACTATGTAATGTTTATTTTAGATGCCATTTGTCACACAACACAAGTCAAGCAGATGCCATTTACCTTTATATATATATATATATATATATATATATATATATATATATATATATATATATACATATATATATATGTATATATAAATATATCTATATATATATATATATATATACACACACACACACACACACACACACACACACACACACACACACACACACACACACACACATGCACACACACACACACACACACACACACACACACACACACACACACACACACACACAAAATAATATATAGTCTGATCTCTCTCCTCTTGCCATCTTAGTCTCTATGTAGACACCTCTCTCTCTCTCTCTCTATAAATATATATATATATATATATATATATATATATATATATATATATATATATATATATATATATAGATATATATATATATATATATATATATATATATATATATATATATATAACTATATACATGGGTCTACGTTGTTTCATTGAAAGCTCATTTCACTGAATTTCAATTCACACTGACCAAATTGCTGAAAGATCAAATTACTGAAAACTCATCTCACCGAATCTCATTTCACTGAAGTGAAGTGCTGGCACTACTGGCACTGTGTAGAGTACTCTAAGGCAAGTTAAGGATATATCCCCTTTTCCCCACTGTAGTGCAGTCCTGTACTTAGTATATATAGATAGGGGGATGCGGGGGGGCACAGTCCCCCACTTTGGGGGGGTGTTGGGCATAGCCCCCCACTTAGTTTGGGTACACATTTTCTTCTGGAAAAAGTTAGCCATTGGGGTTATAAGTATGCATGTCTACAGTTTAAAATGTATGGTTTTGAAGCTTTTGGTGAAATATAATATAAAACCAAATTAGGTGAGGGACTACACCCCCCACACCCCTCCTAACTATATATACTAACGCCAGGATTGCACTACAGTGGGGAAAAAAGCATATAGCTTTTACTTGCCTTGCAGCACTCTACAGAGCACCAGTGCATCACTTCAGTGAAATGATATTTGGTGAAATGAGTTTTCAGTAATTTGAGCTTTCATCGATTTGGTCAAAGTGAAGTCAAATTCAGTGAAAAGAGCTTTCAATGAAACAAAGTAGATCCATATATATATATATATATATATATATATATATATCTATATATATATATATATATATATATATATATATATATATATATATATATATGGGTCTACTTTGACTCATCAAAATAACACTTTAGCTAAACTCAGTTTCGATAGTCCGGTTTCATGAAACTACAGATCACCAAGCAATTAAAAAAAAAAAAAAAATACACTACAGTATATTATGCAGGGAGGCAAGCCCTCTGCACCCCCCACATCCATGTTTCTAATATATGCCAACTCCGAGATCTCACTACAGTGGGGATAAGGGAAAATTACCTTAGCCCCACTTTTTTATCACGATCAATAGCAAAAATCGTGGTGATTTGCAGTTTCACAAAATTGCATTTCTACAGAAATGCACTTTCGTGAAAATGGACTAGTGAAACTGAGTTTCGATGAAGTGTTATTTCAATGGGTCAAAGTAGACCTATATATATATATATATATATATATATATATATATATATATATATATATATATATATATATATATATATATATATATGTATATATATATATATATATATATATATATATATATATATATATATATATATATATGTATATATCTATATATACACACATATGTATGGATCTAAGATGTTTGATTGAAAGATCAAATGTCTGAATCCATTTAGGGTGAGCATACTTATGTGAAAGTGCTTTTCACTGAAGAAGCACTTTCACGTAAGTATGCCTGTTGCCGAGGCCATACTATGGTGCGGATAAGGGAAAAATTCCCTTTTCCCCACTGTAGTGCTTTCTCGGATGGACAATATTAAAGTAGGGGGGACGTGGGGGGCACAGCCCCCTGCAGAAACATTATTGCAGTGTTTTTTTTTTTTATTCAAGCACTTTAATGAAAGAGCTTTTTCGATGAAAGCGCTTTCGTTAAAGTGTGTTCAGTGGTTATGGATTCGGATGTTTGATCTTTTGATCAAACGTCCTAGATCCATATATATATATATATATATATATATATATATATATATATATATATATATATATATATATATATACAGACATATATAGCATTTATGAATAAAGATAAATGGCATCTCCTTGACTTGTGTGACCAATGGCATCTAAATGAAACATTACTCAGTCAGTATTATTCAAGGCATTGCAGACACAGATGAAATTCATTGATATCCAACACAAAGATGACCATATAGATGTTATGTTAAAGAACATGCTTAAATGTTAAATAGATGTCATTCTGGGCATTACAGAAATGAAGTGACTACCATGGCAGAAGAACCCAGAAACACACAGTACTGCAATTGCTGACAGTACCTAGAGTGCTAAGCCTTCACCTCTACCACATTCTACGGAGTACATATATACATTTCATGTAAAAGAAGTATAATTCATAACTCATTCATTTTGATGCATGTTTTCTTGCAATGTTCACCTATTTCTAACTGAGCCAGAAGGTAATATATGTGAACAGTCTCAATTACGTCTGAGGTTATATATTTTGTTTTTCTATAAATATTTCAAAGGAATCACAATGAGATGCTAGTTAGTGAACTATATTGTATGGAACAATTATGATGTTCTGAGAATAACAAACAAATGTCTAATAATCATTGGCCTATGAGCTCTAGGCATTAACACATTCAGACAATAAAACACATGCACGTACTTTCATACATCAGCACTCAGCCATTCGACATAGTCATATTATGTGAAGTTAATAAAAATAATTTTATGCATAACTAATTTGATTTGCAATGATTTTGTGGGTGTTGAACTACTGACACTCAGTTTTACTCTACACTGTTTAATCAGTTGATCTCGTGGTCATAATAGTGGCTCAAGTTTTGTAAAGATCATAGATTCTGGTACATTAAAAAATATCAGTGCAAAAGTTGCGGATAAGCATGCAATATGTAAATATGCCTCGGTGAATATAGAATACCTCAGCACATAACAGAGTTTCTCAGTAGCAACAGTGCACTGTATATCAATCACATCTGTTCTATAAGTCAAGAAAACTGTCTCAGAAAGTCTGATGTACATTAACAAAGTTAAGGAAATACTATCCCAGTCTAAGCTGCCTGACAGTCATAAATACATATCTACAACAAAAATGTCCCTAGCAAGCTTAGAGACAGCTAAGGGATATCTTCATAAGTCATTTATTGGTGAAATATACTTGCACTTAGTTAAAAGATTCCAATGACATCCATAACATTTCTAATAAAAAAGTTAGTAAAGGTGAAGGGCAATCACAGCCACATCATCACAGCTAACAGTAGCTAACAATGGGTGCAGGGTATGTGTGGGGAACACAGGTAATGCACACACACACAATGAAATGGGGAGATAGAAAAGCAGACATAGGGTATGAGTGAAGAACAGGGACACACAAGAGGATATTGGAATAAGAAAATCTGAGGGACAGTAAGAGGGGCATGGGCAATGTATTTTTAGTGGGATAGGTTTCATTTCTAAGCATAGAAGGAAAGGTAAAGATAGAGAAAGAAGAGAAGGTCATCATAGCAGGTTTACTCATATAACAAATATCACATCACATGACAGACAAAGGTGACAAAGGTTGGAAATGAACAGTAAGGAGAGGTAAGTTAGATGGCACACTGCACAATGTGGGCAATGGGAAGTTGACAAATAGGGTGGGGATGCATAGCAGCCATGGTAAAATGCAGAAATACATAAGTACCTTTGTACTATTACATTATGGCATTGCAAAATGTGTGGCAGTCATTCCTGGATGTGTATGACTAATGGCAGTTGTGTCTTGCAGGGTAATAAGTAGGGATCACAGTACATATTGAGCAAATAATCCAATATCCAAGTAGTCTGTTAGCATTGCAGGTCAAAAACCATCAAAAATGAACAAATGCAGCCCCTGGAATGCCAGAGAATACAGAACAGTACCTCTGACTATGCATGTGAAAAGCAAACAACGAAGCACCCTCCAAACAGCAGAATGGTAGCAAAGCAGAAAACTGGCTGCTACCTATGAAAGTAGATATACATAACCTAAATAGATGTGTAATGGAATGCCTATATCACACTCTTATGCCACGTCAAAGGCAATACAAACATGTAGATGTATATGTATAACCTTTGCTGGCCTAACAGGAAATTGATTGAAAGCAATGTCAATACATACATACACAGCATGGTCACAAATATATAATTGATGATATATCTATGATTAATGATATATTACCAATATCAGGTTGAGCACATGCATTTCAACAATGTACATTGGTTTGTATGTAACAAACAAGTATAACAAGAACAAAGATGTATTTATTACAAGCAGTAGCCAGCAACTTGTGTGTATATGCCCTACATCTGTATAATGGCCATAGAGTTGGCACAAGTTGTCCATGTAACAAAACAACAAAATGAAAATGGATGATAATTCTAACAAAGGTGAATATATACCATGCATATGTGTAAGATATATAACAATTCTACAAAGGAGGAAGGGAGGTGGACAGCATGGGACCACATTAAGGAAGACATGGCATCAAAACTCTGTAGCCAAATAATAAAGCAGGACGATAATATGTAAGGTGACACATTGCAAATGCATGTGTACACCACCTCGGTTGGTGCTGAAGTCAGCCTAAACTACATTGCAGTGAATGGCCAATGTATGTCACATGGGTAGACTGTATTGCTGACGTCAACAAAAATGGGCATGCATAAATCACACACACAAAATTGTGCAATCATATAACCACAGCAAGCATAAGTAAGCAAGCTGTGAACTGGCATCACATACACAAATATACTGTCATACCAATGTAAAACATTATGTGGAATAAACACCTGTGGCTATACGTCACTGAACCTGGTTATCACTGAGCAATTGATAGTCCTGTGGGCAAAATTACAGCATATTAACATGAAGTCAGTGACTGTTCACAGATCCAAGGTACAACAGTCTTTCCCTATTGATTGGAATATGTGTAGAGACATGCACATAAATTATTGCTTATGCACACCATTTGCTGAAATGTGTGAATTTATGTGAATAAGGAATGGATGTGAAAGTGTAACAAAGGCCAGAGAAGTGATACTATACTGTTTACTGCATAAATTATAATTACTGTGATGTATAAATGAAAGTTACATTGGCAGTCTAAGAATTCAGTAAAGGCAGACTGCCCATATGTATCTGATACAGTTATGTGAAACAACAGGGCATCAGCATTGCCAGCACATGCCACAGACAGTACCATTCTGCCAGTATGATAATATGACAATTGTCATCCAAAACACAAGGGCAAGGAAATGTCCTTCTTTTCAACACACATGACATGGCAATCCACAAATCATACCCATACCACTGTGGCATTTGTGGAATTTGAGCAGCATGTTATTTGTGAGTTGTTGTCAGTACCACACATGTATACAGTGGGATTGTTACAACAATAGCAGTATATTAACTGCCAATTCTCATGTACAGCTGAATGTCAAATAAACTTCTAATGTGTTAATGTGTGTCATGCACCCATTGAAACATAATGCTAAATGTCAAATGACATCTGTTGTGTACATTTGGATGTGTATCACATAATCATGGAAACAAAATGTTCTGCATGCATAAGTATACATATACAGTTCAATCAGATCTATACTAGATGCTCGAACTTTCAAAAGTTCGACTGTCATATGGTCGAAAGTTTTAACGGAGATCTCAGTACAGCACGGAATGGGAAGATTTCCCTTTTCTGCACAGTAGTGTGATTTCAGAGTTGGTATATTTAAAGAGCGGGGGGGTGTTGGGGGGCTTGCCCCCCTGCTTAAAACATTCAGGTAGGTTATTTGCATTGTTTATTTCTTTTTTTTTGGATGTTCGAACTTTTACAAGTTTGATCATATGGTGTCGACCATATGACACTCGAACTTTTAAACGTTCGAGCATCCAATATAGACCCATTAAATCACTGACATGTCAAACCCCATGGTGGCAGCTATCCACAAGTGGATCACACAGACAATATTTATACTGCTGATGGACCGCTGTGATGGGGTGGACACCGTAAATGATCTCCTGGGCTATTTCCTTAGATGAGTTCCATGTAACCCATGCCATATCTTGGAAAAAATTCCCCATCATTTTCCTGATTTGTAGACATCAGTCACCATTTCTTGGATCTGCTCCCGATAATCATCTTGTTGAGGTACCTGGCATTGTCTCCTCTGGGGCACAACAGGTATGATTGCAGATGTAGTTCCGACTTCCTCACTGTCATCCTTATCTCTGTCATGGTCATCATCATCATCAGAGGGCTAACAGTGGTCTGGCATGCGCTTTTCTTTAATGTTTGATGGTGAGCATCTACGGGTCCTATGCTCTGTGCAGGTAAATCACAGTACAAGACAGAAAGTGCATATGTATACCTGCTATTACATGACTACAAAACATACACATTACAACATAATGAACAGGCATAAAACAGTCAGCATGAAACTTTAGAATATGTTATGGCCATAGTCAAGTGTGCTACCATATGCGATGTAGTTCAGTAATAAAAAACATAACAGTGAAATCCAAATGCCTATCTGGCTACACATTCCTGTGAAAGTCATAGTTGACATTAAACTGAAACTGCTGTGCACATCTGCAGTCTAACAGACATTAAGTAATGTCTTGCCAACATGTTATGTCTCCATATGAAAATGAAGTTTTATCTACATACATTGCACGTGCCATTAAAAACACAGTCACAGATGAATTGGCCTAAAATGATTACCTATGACAAGTGTAATAAATAGATTTTCTGCCTCCTGAGAATAAAAACTGAGCAATGTTTGCATGTATACATTGGTTTATGGCCAGTGGCAACAGGGGGTAACATGTGCGACAAACTGTTAGCTAGTAGATGGTCTATTATCTCCAGTTGGGTACATCTGGTAGCATCCACTCACAGATCTGTGCTTAGTTGTGTATTCCCCTTAACATTTCACATTTATTGAAATAAATGATTTGTGAAAAAAACTCCAAATACAACCTCGGTCATTTATCACATTCCACACACTGTTGCTTTTCACACAGTCATACAATTGTACCAATGTCGCATACTTACATCACTTCTCCAACAAATGCCTATATGTGCTTCATTGGCAAGCTGTGTTTGAGTGGCCTGATATCATATCAGGTTGCATTACAGATCAGTTGTTTGTGGCTCATTCAGAGCATTTCCTGACACAAATGGTAACAGTCACACAATGCTGCTGATGTCCACCTCAATAATCCTTGGGTATAGCAACACAAATCCACATGCAATGAACTCCACAAGGTTGCAATTGCATCAAAACATGAGGTACATTGGTTGTCTATATCACAACTTAACAACATGTGTATAAGACAAGACTTATTTGACCATGTAATCAATATGAATTAACAGAGATGTCTATGACAGAACATTTAATGATGGCATGTAGACACATGCACACCTCTGCCATAGAACATATAGTGATGGTATGTAGACAAATGCACACCTCTGCCATACTGCAATTGTCACTGTGATGGTGGAGTTTGAAATGTGTCGAAGGTTGATCTGTTTCACTACAACAACACATGTGCTAATATGTCAAAAATGTACATAAAAGTGTATAGTACCATGTTAACAGTTCTCAGAAAGCATATTACTTTAGCTGTTATAGAAGGAGCATGTACTGCAATGGCAGCAATGGCCATCATTACATTAGATCACATCACACATTGTAAGACCCTCTTGTAGCCATACTGTACATCCACACCTCAATATAGCACATGTCAATGGCAACATCATTGACATGTCAACTGTTCTTAGGGTCATAGTACATTATTAGGCTAATGGCCAACATCTCATGAAATTGCAGCAATTATTATACCATGAAAAAAATCCCCATATCTATATGATGGAAGATAGTAGGGCTATTGTGCATATGTATATATTTGTTGGATTGCATTACAGCCTGCCACTGTCCATATGGGTCATGTGCACCACACCATGACAGAATGTGCAATCATACATGAATTGGTATGGAGATGGTTTGGACAGCCTCATGTAAGGATCCAGTTCATGATCTGTTTATGCATATTTGACATGAATTCATCCTCCACTCCTCTGCAGGAAGAATGTCTTGTGGCCAGAGCAGAAAGGGGGATGGTGGATGCATGATGGTACATGAAAGGTTCACTGAGTGGTAGTGAAATCAAAAGCAGTTCCAAAAATCATACAATGACCATAATGTACCTCCTGTCCACCCGTGTATGTATGTGTCTCCTACCACCTGTGTACATAAAGGAGATGAATGACATGTAATTTTACAATACCAACATCATATATGTCTGAGTGTAACACTGTTACTTTGAACTTTATGGAGTACAATAGCATGGAATAAGTCCGTGCAACCTCTGGTAAAAATCTTGCATGTTATAAAGTCATCGAACTTCAGAGCCAGTAAAAAGTAAATTCTTTATTCCACAAATAATCCAACATTAAGCGCTTTCACACACAAATCGTGTGCTTCATCAGAACACAGAATGGTCATCTCATCAAGGTTTAAATATACATTTTGGCGCCAACTGCCAATAAAACCTTTAAAGTTGCAGCACATTTAAATTCATATAAGCGCTATAAATTACGCTAAAACTAGCACCATATCAATTTCCTGATCGCAACACACTAAAACATTCAAATAGATTCTTTTTTAAAATATATAAAATTGCATAAAATGCTTATTGAGCTGTAACTAAAAGAATAAACGTTACTATATATCACTATAAATGTGCGTTCATAAATATCAAATACATAATCATTACATGTATAGTATCAAATACTAAACATAAAATATATCAATTATTAAATGATCTTATCATATAACACAGTTAAATAAACACAAAGAAATAAATATGTATTCGTATACAAAATACAAAAAAATATACCTAGAAGTTAATAAAGGTATTTTACAAAGGATATTTCCACAACAATATATTTTACTTAAAAACATGTGTGTCATAGTACTAATATTGCTTCAGATCAAAAAAAATCAAACTTCCAATATAGGTTTGACTGAAATAGATTCATTTAATCCCGGGGGTGTAGTTGCATCAGTCAGAATCTGCCAGTAGCATCCCTGAATGCCAAAAGGCTTTTTATGTTACTCCCCTGGGATTTGACTTCACAATATCTAATATACTAAATCTAAACTCATGTTCTTCTCCCTTATTCATAATATGTTTAGCTAAAGCGTTTTTATCATCTTGCTTTCTAATACTATATACATGAGCATATATCCTTTTTCTAAACTGCTGTTCCGTTTTTCCTATATAATAGGAAGAACATGTTATGCATTTAGCCAAATAAACAATGTGTTTAGTATTGCAATTTCCTCTCTTTGAAAATATCCTAGTCCTATTGTAATTCAATAAGACTATATCAGTCGCAATATACCGACACTGATTGGAGGTACCACATCTTTTAGTATAACCTGCATTATGCGTCTCTTTACCTTTAATTTCATTTTCCAGCAAATATTTTAAGTTCCGTCCCATCCTATATATAAAACTGGGCTTTGTTCCCAGTATACTTATCATTTCATCATTAACTAATAATGTGTGCCAATGTTTGGTCATTATCTCCTTAATCCTATTACTATGTGGACCATATTCTATGACACAAGATCTACCATAAACATTGACTTTCTCTTTGTTTTTTAATTCAATAGGATTTGTTACAGAGTACTTGGTTCCCAATAAGGAAACATATTTAGTCCCCCATTGTTCAATCACTTTAGAACTAATTTTATGCATCATCTGTGCATTATATCCTCTGTCAACAAATAATAAGGTAATAAACTGTATCTCTTTTAACATATCTGTGTATTCAGATGTCATCCTAAGTGCCCTTATACATTGTCCTTTGTTTATATTCCTCTTGGTCTTCATGGGATGACAACTATTTGGTAAAAAATTGAATGTCATTAAAGCAGTTAAACTGGACATTGCGTATATATCACATTGCACTAATTCTAATATTGTGCCAATGGGGCTTCGTTTCTATAAAACACCTATGGGCATTGATTTAACGGATGAAGTTAGATATGATTTCAACAAAATGTTTGACAGGTTTGGCATGGAGTATATGACAATGTCGACTAAATATTATGATCCTAAACTATGCAAAGAATTGGATGAAATCGAACGTTTAAATGACACTATTTTAAATTACTTAATGTTCCCGCAGTGGGATAAGTTATATTTTAAACAATTTGAGCTGGCTAAAAATAGAACTGATAAAATGTTTGACAGAAAACACAAAAAACTTGTTAGAGATATTGAGCAATATAACACAGGAAGAGTTTACACTTGGAATGGTTCCTATCAGAAACAGTATAGGGAGTTAAGGGATGATGAAAATAATTGGGGTGATAACATTTATTATGATAATGTGGAAAATTTTCACCAGGATTACAACAGGAAGCAGTACAAAAAATGGACAAAAGGCAGGACATGGAGGTAAGAACACTGCATGGTACAAATGAAATGGTGAAAATTCCTAGTGTCATTGAGCCAAGTAACAAATTGGATCAGAATTCGTATATAATACATGAAGGCCACATTAATAGGTACAACAACTTTCAGATATTTAACTATACTAATATGGAGTTAAACAAGGCCCATTTTGGGCTATTTTCTAAAGGTATGAAGTTCATACCGGTAAGAAACTTTAAAATAGTTGACTGTGTGTGTGATATTAAGAAATATGTGAGGAAGTTAAACTTAGCGATAATGTTTAAGGACCACACATTTAATGTAGAAGAACACACCCACACAGATGTCAACACATTAAAGAAAAGAAGTAACTTTATGCCTATTATGAATAAGGAGGTATGTAGATTTGAAAGATTGGTTACTCATGAAATATATCACAGAAATAAGCAATTTAGAAAGTGTAATGTTCCAACCAATCTAACTACTGAAGAGAACAAAGTATTGGAAGAGTTAAGATCTAGTGCCAATATTAGAATCATGAAACCCGACAAAGGAGGGGGTGTCATGGTATATGATAGTTTGGAATACAACAGTAGAATTTATGGTATGCTTCACGATCAGGGTAACTATGAGACCATTTCTATCAATGAGTTGAACATTGTATACAAAAGGATAGATTTATACTTGGAAGAATATTTGATTGACAACAGAATCACCGAGGACTAATACAAATTTCTCAGGGTTGAATATCCCATTTTAGCTACTATGGTGGGCATACCTAAAGTACATAAAGATGTGGATGATCCACCTTTTCGGCCCATCATATCAGGTAGCAAATCGAAAACTTTTCCATTAGGGGTAGCCATTGATTCCCTGTTAAAACATATTTGCAACAAGGTGGAGCATATGGTAAAAGACTCCTGGGAATTTCTATCTAGATACCCCACATACTTAGGAAGTGACAATTTACTATTTGCCTCTATAGACGTGATTGATCTTTTTTCATGTATTCCCAAAGATGAAGGTTTAGAGGCATTTAGTGACAGCATTATTCGACACAGTGACCTGGATTGGGACATAATTCAGTTAATTAATGAGTTAATGTCCATTGTCCTTGACAACAACCTTATTTTTTACGAAGGTGAAATATTTAGGCAGGTTAAAGGTGTGGCGATGGGGTCAGCATGCGCCCCCATATATGCCAACCTAGTAATGCTTAACTGGGAAGAGAAGACGATATTCACCAGTGAATATCAAGAAAGAATAAAATACTACTCGCGTTTCTTAGATGACATATACATCATTTGGGAAGGTGATCAGGATACCTTCGATGAGTTTTTCCTATATTTAAACCCTAGCAGTGACTTCTTAAAGTTTACATCTACTAGCAACAGTGTAGGAGTACCTTATTTGGATACTATTGTTACTAGGGAAGATGGGATGTACAAATCCAAAATACATAGGAAAGAAACCTTTACTAATTCTTATCTTGATTTTGGGGGTTTGTCATCCCATGAAGACCAAGAGGAATATATACAAAGGACAATGTATAAGGGCACTTAGGATGACATCTGAATACACAGATATGTTAAAAGAGATACAGTTTATTACCTTATTATTTGTTGACAGAGGATATAATGCACAGATGATGCATAAAATTAGTTCTAAAGTGATTGAACAATGGGGGACTAAATATGTTTCCTTATTGGGAACCAAGTACTCTGTAAAAAATCCTATTGAATTAAAAAACAAAGAGAAAGTCAATGTTTATGGTAGATCTTGTGTCATAGAATATGGTCCACATAGTAATAGGATTAAGGAGATAATGACCAAACATTGGCACACATTATTAGTTAATGATGAAATGATAAGTATACTGGGAACAAAGCCCAGTTTTATATATAGGATGGGACGGAACTTAAAATATTTGCTGGAAAATGAAATTAAAGGTAAAGAGACGCATAATGCAGGTTATACTAAAAGATGTGGTACCTCCAATCAGTGTCGGTATATTGCGACTGATATAGTCTTATTGAATTACAATAGGACTAGGATATTTCCAAAGAGAGGAAATTGCAATACTAAACACATTGTTTATTTGGCTAAATGCATAACATGTTCTTCCTATTATATAGGAAAAACGGAACAGCAGTTTAGAAAAAGGATATATGCTCATGTATATAGTATTAGAAAGAAGGATGATAAAAATGCTTTAGCTAAACATATTATGAATAAGGGAGAAGAACATGAGTTTAGATTTAGTATATTAGATATTGTGAAGTCAAATCCCAGGGGGGGGGGTAACATAAAAAGCCTTTTGGCATTCAGGGAATGCTACTGGCAGATTCTGACTGATGCAACTACACCCCGGGATTAAATTAATCTATTTCATTCAAACCTATATTGGAAGTTTGATTTTTTTTTTTATCTGAAGCAATATTAGTACTATGACACACATTTTTTTAAGTAAAATATATTGTTGTGGAAATATCCTTTGTAAAATACCTTTATTAACTTCTAGGTATATTTTTTTGTATTTTGTATACGAATACATATTTATTTCTTTGTGTTTATTTAACTGTGTTATATGATAAGATCATTTAATAATTGATATATTTTATGTTTAGTATTTGATACTATACATGTAAAGATTATGTATTTGATATTTATGAATGCACATTTATAGTGATATATAGTAACGCTTATTCTTTTAGTTACAGCTCAATAAGCATTTTATGCAATTTTATATAATTTAAAAAAGAATCTATTTGAATGTTTTAGTGTGTTGCGATCAGGAAATTGATATGGTGCTAGTTTTAGCGTAATTTATAGCGCTTATATGAATTTAAATGTGCTGCAACTTTAAAGGTTTTATTGGCAGTTGGCGCCAAAATGTATATTTAAACCTTGATGAGATGACCATTCTGTGTTCTGATGAAGCACACGATTTGTGTGTGAAAGCGCTTAACGTTGATTATTTGTGGAATAAAGAATTTACTTTTTACTGGCTCTGAAGTTCGATGACTTTATAACACGCAAGATTTTTACCAGAGGTTGCATGGACTTATTCCTTGGTTCATTGGCGTTCAGCGTTGTTATACGCCGCTTTTTTACCTTCTTAGTATTTTACGCTGTTTTCTTCAATGGAGTACAATAGCATCATTGAATGTTGAGGAGAACATGTTGGGAAGACTGTAGGACATGGATGTGCAGTGACATCCCTGTGTGAAATTGTCTCAAATAGTCATAGGTTTATGTACAGACATGCAAATCACCTGTTGCCAGATTAGAACCCCTATAGGTGTAGGCAAACTAGCTTGTAAAGACAGTCATTAATGTTACTGACACAACACAGGTTTGTCTTGAATACTGTCAGAGTGCATGTTATACAGGATGACATCATCATTGTATGCTACGACGAGATGTTCAGAGTAGGGTTTGACATAACTGTAAACTCAAATATCATTCTAAAATTATCACCATAGGAAGTGTTGGCTGCAGGGAGAATGAAATCACTTCCTACTTATTTAGAAAGGAAAGTACTTAACACAAGTGTCACAGCACAAGCCTGGCTTTTCTAGTGTCCAACAACACATTAAAGCTGATGGCATCAGCAGTGTCTGGTGAGAAGAAGATGGTAAGAGCACTGTCTGACATGTTGTAAAATGCTCTCTTTAATGTCATCCAACTGAACACACATGCATACCAATTGACTAAAGTGAGAATATAACTCCTACCTACCTATTTATAAAGCACAATACTTAAGGCATATGTCACTGGACAAGTCTGACTTTTCACTGCTGCATGATGTTGTAATGCCTGCATTAAATTGGATGTGTATGCAAGTAAAATTCAAAATATCAGTACTCCAAGTTGACTGTAGTGAACTTTGACCCACTAGCCAGGTACACAGACTAGAGAACTCAGTAATTAATGTAAGCACTGTGACACAAGCCTGACTTTTACAATGCTACAGGATGACTTATTGTGGATGTTATCAGCACTAGATGCTTGAAAGGTATTGGAAGGTCTGAATGAAATGGATATGTAGGCAAGTGCAACTGTCAAAATATTGGTATTCCATGGGATTGTACTGATGACTACAGAATACATAGTTATGCTCTTTTAATGAGACAGACACACAAACCAGTTGGCTGCAGTAAGAATAGAACCCCTACCTAGCTAACTGCACTGACTAGAAAATTCAGTATTCAATGCAATCGCCATGGCATAAGTCTGACTATTAGAATGCGGCAGGACAATTTATTGTGGATAACATCAGCATTGCAGGTTTGACACAAGATGTTTTGAGGCCCATCTGAAATGGCTGTTTAGCCATTTACAACTGTAAAAATATTAAAGATTTGCATGTTACCAGATTGATGAGCATGCAAACTGTAGCATTTGCTGTTATTTCCTATGTGCAGCAGTACCTTAAAAAGACAACTTTGCAAGCTATATGAAACAGCTGAATACACTACTGCAAGTACTGCAAAGTGTGACTGTGTATTGTCAGTATAAAGATGTACATGGTATATTAGTAAGCATTTTTTTATTTTTGTAGTGTAGTTGATGTATTTGGAAACAAGCAGTGAGAGACCATGTTTCAAGTGCATGGGTGCAGGTAACACATGGCTATAGTGTAAATATGTGTTCTCACCTTAAAAAGAATCTTCCCCTTGTTTGTGTTTTTATATGTGCTTTCATAGGATGAAGACTAAATGGGCAGTAAACATCAGTAATTCATGCTGTTGTGCAGTTTCCATAGTGCACCAACAAGCAGCTGGTTTGTGTGATTGATGGCAAAGTGTTTGCCCATGTGAGATACACATTTATACTGCTTTTCCTGTTTGTGTGGAGTTAAGTGATGAGCAAACATTAACCTCTGGTTCATTGAGAAAATTGTGGATAGTAGTGAGTGTAAGAAAGAAACTGCTTCCTCAGTAACTGTGACAGAAGGTGCAAATGAATTAAAGAGTTTCTTTTTGAGTCCTGATGATACAAGGCTCGAATCCAAATGTATCTAATAGTTTTAAATATTTATTTATAACACAATGACATAATGTTTTATTCCATATTAGTTATGTGTTACCTTAGTGCAGCTTGTTTAAGCAGCATTGCAGCATTGCACACCGGTAGCCACACCATTGAAGAGCTGTTCACTGTTGCTTGGTATTTGTGCATGATGCCAAAACTCTGAGCAATCATGGAGGACAAAAAGTGAAGTGCTCCATTTTTTTTTTTTAAATATGTGTTTGGTGTGGGATTCTAGTTTTTGATCTGATTGGGATAGATAATGAAATGGAGGGCAAGCAAGGGAAAGAACAAAGGGAAAGCAATATAGGAATGTTCAGGCATGAGGTAGGAAAGAACTATAGCTATCCACCTTTTCAATACTGTAAAATGAAAATATGTATAGTATATTAGCTGAATTTGGACTGTCACCTCTACAAAGAGGGGTAAAAACATCAAAATCATGTTCTATGGCTAATTGGATCAAATCAAGTGTGTCAAGAAAATACATGTGTGAAGTGGAGAGTTATGTATGGAATGAGATTTTTTGTGGGGTAGGTGCTCATTGTCATTTTTGTTACTTCTGTAAGAGGAATGTTGGATAAGGGACATAGGTATTTCTAGGTCAGGTAAGTAGGGGAGGTGAGGAAGCAGATGCAAGTAAACAGCACAAGCAAGACAAGACACAGCAACAGTAAGGGACACAACAAGTTGGGGGACACCATTATTGGGGTTCTGGAAGGGACAACAGATGCCCATGCCCATCAGACATATCTAGTCCTCACCCACAGGACTGACATCACTGTCCCCTTGCTCTGCTGACTGTTGGAGTGATTGATGTCTTCTCCTCTGGACCATAAAAAAGAGTATCCTCTCCATCCAGTGTAGACATGCACCAATGGTGCTGTGCATAACCCTATGTACCAAACTTGGCAACTCCTGGTGGGTAATAAAATCACTACCTCTGCCAGTACTACAGGAGACTATAATAGCACCAGCTACTGGGGTAGTGCTACCTGATGTGGAGGGCCAAGGAAGTGGAAGATAGCAGAAGCAGTACTGCCAGTTTGGATCCCAGATGTACTGGGTGTTGGTGCAGGAGCCAGTGGAGCTGGGCAGGCTGGGCCAAGAGGGTTGGCCTACCTCCCTGTGTGGTAAAGCATTTTGAGATTTGTCTGATATGGATTACATGAAAATGTTTGGATGACACATAGAAAATTAAAAAAAAAGAGAGATAAGGGATGGGGGTCAGAGAAAAAAGAGATAATTACTATTGTTATATTTGGCATACAATGCATTATCACAATAATAAAGTATTTTGTATTTATCTGTAGTTTTACATTTAAGTATATGCCTTAATAATTACAAACTATAACTAATGGTTGCTCAAAGTAATCCTTGCAATGTGCTAATATAGCACATATGCTTGATCAACAGCATATGTCAACAGCAGGGCATTTATGCCACTTCTTTTGAAATATAAAATTGTAATATTTTAAAGGATTTTACTTATATTTACTTATATTTATTTGTTACTTTTGGCATTTGAATTCACAGCATCTGGCTACAGTGTTGCACTTGACTCCTACAGTTTGCTTATGCTATAGACTGAAGCATGCATGCTTGTTTTACCAATAGAATATGCATGGTTAATTTGCTACTACTATATAGAAGAGCAATACTTTAGCTAAAATAATAGGTATGTTGTGCTGCATGCATACACCCTGCTTCCTTCAGTCTCTCCTGATACTCAGCATGGGCATTTATATTCACCATAATCTCTTGGCTGGCTGTGGAATAAAGAGAAGAGAACAATAGAAGAGCATTATGCATAGCAGTCTTGCCTATGTGCAGCTTTCTATCTATTATAAATTCTCTTTATCAGTATATTTATAAAACAGCAGGATGTCAGCAGTCCTGAACTCATCCAGCCAATGTTTGAGTGTATCCTGCTTGCACCTTTTCAGGTCATTAAAATTATGCCTACACTGTTGTTGAGTGTGTGAAGAGCAACAGTGCACTGGAGATGGCCTTGTTCAGACTATCCCATGCCTTAGACTTGCTCTCATTGCTGGTATAGTCCCCCTGCAGCAGTGTTTGGCTGTAGAGCTTTACAAGGAGTCCAGTGAATATGCTAGACTCCTCAACACCCCACGTTTTGCTCTCTAAATTGAGCATCTTCCCTTCTACCTCTAGTCATGTTTGACTAGGGACAAGAACAATTGTTCAAAGTGATTTCTTGCCAAAGAATGTTATAGTGTTTCCTAGTAGTGGGCAAATCCGATCAATGATCCAACCATGTTTGCACAATGTTACGTGGAGAGCAACAGTGCCAAACAGAGAGGAAAGCAGTTTTTGAAACTGGAAGGTCAATCTAACATTTAGCATTAGTTTGAAGATTGGTTGCTGCTATAACTTTTAGGTGATTTAACTTTGTAGACATGAAATCAGGGCATACATTTTATGACCTTCCACATGTTTGTGTGGCTTTACACAAAATTAATTTTTACAATGTGGGATTCAAATTTATGTATAAGAGACAAAAACATTTTCTTCCACAGGAGTGATTTTTCATCCTCGCCACACAAGAAGTGCTTCTCAGACATACTCAGGAATTATATATAAATACACATGACAGACTGTGTGTGTGTGTGTGTGAGTGTGGGGGGGTTACCCATGCATTTGTGTGACCTGAGAAGGTCCTAGTTTATACATCCATGTGTGTATGAGTGTTATTGAAGTCTGAAGGCCACCCAAGGCCAGAGAATACAATTATAATTACAGAAACATAATAGTATACCCACAGTCACACAAATAATTCATATGAGCTCCACTGCTATATATATTTAATTAAAATTAAAATTGTATATGTGTTTATTAAAACGGAGTGTACAACCCATAATAATATTGGGAGTGTGTAATAATTGTTTTTATGTGAATTTTAATATAAAATAAAATGGAACAACAGTAAAACTATTTGGAATTTGCTGTATTACAACCCAGGATAATCTCCATCGCAACCCTACACTTCCACCACACCTACTGCCACATGAATAATTAAAAAAAAAAAAAAAAAAGTTGAGTATTTTCATATTCATTATTAAGTATCTCTGTTACCAACTGCAAAACACTGCTTAGCATGTTTGCATTTGACAAACCACAGAGGATATAGTGTATCCATTTTAAAAGTGTCTACTGTCTGCTTCCTGTTTGCAGGTGTTCTAGACCTGCAGGTGTTCAGGAAGGTTTCTAACTGCTGCACAAAGCCGCTTAGAGGGATTATAAGATGGAAAGCAAAGGATACAACAATGTATCCTTTCTGAAATCGAAACTGTATGCTTCCTGTCTGCTTTGTGTGTGGGCCATTAGGTGAGGTTTTCACTAAGTTAAGCAACCCAAAAACACAACAGAAAAAGCTCACCTTGTCTTATCCTTGTGAGCAGCGTTTATTATGTTTCATCCTTAAAAGGACAAATGTGAGATTTGAACCATAATCTACAGATAGTACAGACTGTGTGGATCATTGTGTTTAGCACATGTGCTAGACACACACACACACACACACACACACACACACACACACACACACACACACACACACACACACACACACACACACACACACACACACACACACATTTACATGTGTAGTTTATGTATTGTTTATCATAGAAGTACATTACTTGACATTTATTCTATTTATCCATTTCTCATGTTTGCACTAAGATGAGCTATGTGCAAATAGCGGTATAAAGAAAATAAAATAAATGACATTATAAAATAAATGTTAGTACACATTAAAGATTGTTACACATGGCTGGATATGAACTGTCACACCAATGAACCTGCAAAAAACACGAAGGATGTCTTATCCTTCTTTACCACAGAAACAGCTTTGCAGCAGGAATGCAAATCATTGTATATACAAACAGGTCCCATTTCATCCACAGTATTAACAAGACACAACACTTGTACAATCTCAGTTGTTTGTATATGTGTTAATTGCATATTTAGTGCAATGACTAACCACACAACCATTTATGAGTATTGCTTACAGCAATGCAATGGTATCTTAACTTTGTATTTTGTTCATTCTTCTCTTATCTGAGCAGTGATCATGCAGTTACATGCAGTCTGTAAGGCATTTTGTATCATTCTTTAAATGTATGAGAATATTAAATGACAATAATACACAATTTTCAACAAAATCACTGGACATTGGATATTAGTGAACAGAAACTGAGAAATGTGTGCTGCTCACTTCCATTTCAAACCTTGATACAATTACTTCTCCACTTTTTAAGTGTATCCTGGGTAACACACCCACTACAGGTAATGGAGTCTGAATTGTTGTGTATTCCTTCTCCCTCCCACTAACCATTCACAGTTACAATCCAGTAGCAACAAACATTGAGGTAGTGTCTACACTGCAGTAGTGCCTACATTATTTTCCAAACATTTAGTATTCAGCATTCCTAATGAGTTCACATTTGTATCTTCACTGTGCTCACAGGCAAACATATACACCATAACAAGATAACTATGTAGCAAGGGTTCTTGAAGTTGAGAGGACTTCTGTATTTGTAGAACACAGAGGATTGACATTCCTTTAGATTTATCTGCACAGAATGCTTCTGATGTTGCTAAGGTATGCTTGCATTTTTCAGTTACAAGCTTGATTCATTCACATGTTATGAAGAGACCTGTTATTTATATGTATTAGGGGATCAAACTGTTGTCTATATGCGCTTCTTATACTTCACTCTTGGCATTGGCATTTTTGACATGTATTGACTTTCACAGATACACAGCCTTATTAATTGTCATTATGAGTGTTATTGTTAAATTTTTATTTTATTTATTTATTTTACATTTGTTGACCGGGCTAGTCTAACTTGATACATGTCCATTTTCAGTAGAGGCCCGGGGAGCTAAGCTCCACTTTAAACTAAATAAATCAAGATAGAACAAAAGTCCAAAAAACATATCTAAAATACATATACATGAAGATTTTCTTCAACAACTTGAATTATACAGAACTAAAATTATACAGACTGTGACTACTGAGTTTAACAAGGCAAGGTACAGTACTATTACCATGGGAAAGTGATTGATATTCACCATAAGTATATTGGGTAGGAATGTACCTTTACAATGATGTATATAGGTTATAAAAAAATAACACTGAGAAATAAGAACATTATTAAGTATATGTACATGAAGAAGTAATTACAGTCATAGTGAAAGAAATAGTTGGTCTATATACAAGGTGGAAGACGTGCTCACTGCAGAAAGAATGTTGTAAAGAGCATACTCAGTGATAGTTCCTTGGGACTAAGATACTAAGAAGGGAGTGAGGGATGAATTTATTAATTCTGCAAAATGAGTTATTGGAGGAGAGTTATAGAATAATGTTATACTGGGGGGGGTGTTAGTCAGGGTTAGTACAAGGACATAGACATTGTGGTGTTTTTAGTTGAATTTTTAGTTGCTTTTTAAAGAGTGGTAATGATGATAGAGATGTAAGTTTAATGGGAAGCTTGTTCCAAATCTCCCCCACTGAATTAGAGAAAAGAGAATCACCTGCCTTGTTGTGGGATTTCTGGATGGTAACCAGTAGTTTATTCGCTGAGCAAAGGGTAGTAAGGTTTGTGTAGGGGGAGATGAGGCTACTGAGAATAGGAGTATTTCTAGGCTGGTACAGAATCTTATGTGTAATGGAGAGTTGTTGAAATTCTAGCTGGTTATTTAGTTCTAGCCATCCTAGAAGTTTGAGATTTAGACAGTGATGAGTTCTAAATGGGCATCCAGTAGCAAACCTGGCAATATTGGTATAAGAAGTGGTCCATTTGTTTAGGTTGCTTTTGGAAAGATTAGTATAAATGGGTGAGGCATAGATGAGGGTGGAGATCAGATGGGTCTGGGCAATAGTAGATCTGGCTTCTGGGGTGAGAAAAGGTTTTATCCTATACAAGGATACAAGCTTTCTGTTTAATGTTTTAATAGTGGCATTAATATGTGAGTCAAAGTTGAGGTTGTAGTCAATCAGTACACCTAAGAGTTTGGTAGTTCGGTCAGGAGCTATGATTGTACCATTGATTAATGTAATAGAGAAAATCTATTGGGGTGGATTTAATAGTTCGAGTAAATAGTAATAGTTTTTTTTTTTTTGGCATTTTGTTGTTGGAACCAGTGTTCTACTAGGTTAAATACTGTTTGGGTGATGGACTGGAGTTCAGATGAAGTGGATGCTTTACAAATCAAAGTGGAGTCATCTGCGTATTGTATGCAGGTAAGTAGAGGGCAAATTTGTAGAAAGGTCGTTAATGAATATGGAGAAGAGTAGAGGTCCCAGGATAGAGCCTTGAGGGACACCAAGGGTAATAGGAAGATGTTTGGATAGGTTATTATCCCAAAGGACAGCCTGCTGTCTATTATGCAAGTAGGACTTGAACCATTGTAATGCCTGTGTGTCAAGTGAGAATGAATTGAGTATGTTGAGAAGTATTTGATGGTTAACCATATCAAAGGCTTTAGATAGGTCAATGAACAGAGCAGAGGAGAGCATGTTATTGTTACGATGTTTATTAATGCAGCCCATAAAGGATAGGAGAGCAGTGGTGGTACTGTGGAATGGTCTAAAACCATGTTGACAGTCAGCTAGAAGGTTATTATGGAGAATGTGGTCAAGAAATTGTTGCTGGATGCATTTTTCCATGATTTTGACTAGTGGTGATAGTAGGGCTATAGACCGAAAGTTAGAGAGTTCAGTTGAGTTACCACCCTTGTGAAGTGGGATTATGTGAGAGATTTTCCAGAGTGAAGGAATGGAGCCTTCAGTTATGGTTCTATTGATTAGGATAGAAATGGGATAGGCAAGAACTTTTGCAGCAGTTTGAAGGTATTCAGGTGGTAGGAGATCTGCTGAGGGAGTACAAGGTTTAAGTTTATGAAGTAGAGTATAGATGAGGGCTGTAGGAATAGGTTTTACGTGAAAGGTAGATGGTAAGGTTGTTAGGGAGGATAAGAGGGTAGAGTTAACTGGTGGTAAGGTGTTAGCTAGAGATTGGACAGTTTCAGTAAATAAGGTATTGAAAGCATCAGCAATCTGGTTTGGAGAGTTTAGAGAGAGACCAGATGGGGTTGGTGTTTTGGAGTGGTCTGGATGTAAAGGTTTATTTATGTCTTACCAGAAGCTTTGGGGTTGATTATGGTGCTTTTTCTGGAGTTTAAAGAAATTGTTTTTTTATCCTGAACTATTGATTTTTTGGTGGCATTTCTTAGCTGTCTAAAGTATTGATGATCAATTGGGTCTTTAGTGTTTTCTCCATTTGGATCAGATTTTATTTCTTTGTAGGATTTGTTGTCTGGTTTCTTTAGTAAGCCATGGGGATGCTTTGCTTCTAGTTCTTGTAGAGCATGAGGGGGCATGGAATTCAAGAATTTGTAGGAATTTGGAGTTAAAATAGGATACTGCTTCATCAATTGGCAAGTGCCTTAAGGGTGACCAGTCACAGGCTTGAAGTTCTGCTTGAAAGGTGGCTGGATCAAAATCATTTTTGTTGCGGGTGATTTTAAAGGTAGTTTGGTTTGGGATAAAGGATTTTTGTCTAGATAAATAGGTAAGTGAACGGTCACTAATATCATCAGGAAGGATACCTACTTTGTAAGAGAGAGGGTGGCTGTTAATTAAGATCCAGTCTAATATACTTTCTTTGCAGCTGGGTTTATGGATTCTGGTGGGGGTGGTAATAGTTTGAGAGAAGCCATAGAGGTTTATATGGGTTGTGGGTTTATGAGTGGAACAGGTGCTCCAGTCTATATTAAAGTCACCGAGTACAATGGTTTCCTGAGGGAAGGATGTTGAAAGCCAGCAGAAGATACTTTCTAAGATGCTGATGTTATTGCCTGGGGGTAGGTAGGAGCATATTATGAATATAGATTTAGTAGTATTGAGCTGGAGCTTGTAGAGAAGAATTTCCACATTAGTATCTAGAGGTGGTTGTACTAGTAAAGAAGTGACCTGTAAATGAGATTTGTGCAGTATTGCTACCCCACCACCCTTTTTGTTAGTTCGGTCTAATCGCAAGATATTGTAACCAGGTGGGAGTATGTCATTGTCTTTTGTAACAGGTTTAAGCCCGGTTTCTGCTAAGCATAAGATATCAAAAGAGTGTGTATCTAGTAGTGAGTGTAGTTGGCTTACTTTACTGTTAACACTCCTTAGATGAGCTATGAGTAGAGAATTTGGGGTTATACAGGGAGTGAAGGGGGGAGAGGGGTGTCTCAGTGTATTGCTATCTGGTTCTGGGTTGGGATGAATGTCCCCATGTTGGAGAGGATGTCTATAAGGACTATATGGATGCTTCAGTAGTTTACTGCAATTAAGTTGTGATTTCCTATATTGTATGAATGTAAAATGGGCTACTCTGTGGTATTTAGGTGATAGATAGGTTGAGGTGGATGTTATGTTAGAATGGCTTTGGAATTCAAGCTCATTTATTAGTAATGTTTGTTTTAGGGGTTGGTGAGATGACGTGAATTGTAGGCTTTTATAAAAGGTAAGGGTATAGGGTATAGAAAGGATAGATAGTAATGAAAGTAGGAGAGGTAGTTTTATACATGTGAGTGTATAAGTTAAGGGCATGGTGTAGGAGATTATAGAATGTAGTTAGGAATTAGAAGGTAGGAGTAGAGACAGTGTGGAGTATAAAAATATGTAAGAGGTAATTGAGAATAATTGTCAGTATGGGAGTGGGTGTGTAGATGGTAAGTCTGTAATGAGTTGTGGATAGCTATTGGATAGGAAGGAGGGGGTGTGGCTTTGTAATTATAAGTGTAGGACCACTGGCGGTGGGTGGGAATTGGGGTAGGGTAGGGGAGCGGAGTGAGCCTGCAGGGCGAACGGAGCAGGTTAGAGCAGGTAAGTGAGAGTCTACAGAGACAATCAGAGAGCAGCAGATTCCTGGGGCATGTTAAGTATATCCAGGTAAATAAAGTGTGGTAAAGCAGGTGAGAGGTAGAGAATGTTGGTGGAGTAGAAGGAAGAAAAAAAGTATAGCTAGATAGTGGGAAGAGAAAAGGTAACAGCAGAGTGGTACAGCAAGGAGATTAGCAATTAGTCAAGGGATGAGAGCTGAAAAAGTATTCATAGCAGATATTTGGGAAAGTGGAGAATGATGTATAACTCTAGATTGGGTTAGGGTGCCACCTAGTAGGCAGAAAGTATAATACAGCAATGGTATATGTATTAGAGATAGCTAGAAAAAGGAGTACAGATAAAAGATAGCAAGGGGAGAAAATAGCAGATTGCTATTGGGGTTTAGAGGAGAAAAAATGCTAATGCTTTCCCTACTCAATAGCTTAGTTTCTCTTGGTACTAGGTAAGGTATAAATACATAATACAAGGTCCAAGGTGGAACATACTTTCTTAGTCCTTTTAGTAGCTGGGAACAAAAATAAATGTGCTGGGGCAACAGGTTTCTTTGGCCAGACGTTGCGATGGTTGAGACAAAAAATCAGAAAGGGGTCCTGAAAGACCAAGCAGGGCCCTTAGTACAGGATAGGAGGTAGAGAGCTAGGATGAATAGAAAGATAAAAAATTAGGTGTTAAGACAAACAATTAATATATGCTGTACTATAAAAGCAATCCGGGTAAGACACAGGTATTTTCAAGTAAAAATAAACTATTTAAGGATGCAATGTTCACTAACTTAAGTTAGCATATTCAGATAGTTGCAGAGACATAAGATAAGCAAACATTTATATACAGTCACAGCTGAGATTCTCTTTCAGTAACAAATTCAAAGAGCAAATAAAATGTAATTCATACAAATCACTGTTCTAGCAAAGCACTACTAGGAGTTAATGTAATTACTCAGGATATTTTGGACTAGTTCCACAGAATAGTGTGCAAGTAACAGCCACTTGATAAATGTATGTTTCACCCACCGTGTCGAATGTTCACAAGATTAAGTGAGCAGTCCTAGCTTACAGGACAGGTGCCAATTATGATATAGCTTTTTAAGGTAAAATAAGGTTCACTCAGCAACAAGTAAATGGCCAGGATGATATACAATGTCTTTCTTGGGGGGGGGGGGGTGCTATTAGAATAAGCAGACCTAGATTACTGGAGAGTTACCAGCAGGAGTGCTAGACAAGCACTTGTTGTTTAAGGTCAGAAGGTAACTCTCTTAATCATGTAAGCATTTCTAATAAAAAAGTAAATTAATCCAACATTAGAGTGAGAACGATAACTCAACTTTGCTGTATAGCCAGAAAGGACAGACAAGCCTAGTCAACGAGGATCGCTATTTGGAATAAACAGCATTCACTTACAGGAACGCTTAAATAGGGCAGGGTATACAAGGCAATTAGTTATGAACTTGGATAGAAATAGTTGGTATCTGTCAATTTAGGGTTACAAACCTTCATACATCAGGGACAAAACTACACAAACAGAATAAAAAGCTACAAGAAAAGTGAAAAATGCTGGTAAAAAACACCTGGGCATAAGCGCTATTAGAAAAAAACTGTTGCGTCCTCTGCTAGGACCGGTTACCTTACAGTCCTTTCTATCTTATTTCATTGCAGTCTAATGTATTATATATGTATAATATAATGTATTATATTGTCAATGACACAGGGGTATAATGCTTCTAAAATGGCTCATAGACACCACCAGAGGAGTGCTGGGCACAGTGAGTAGTGCCTAGGAATTATATACAATACATTTTTGAGTTGTACACGTGTACGTATTTTGCGAAAATTGTGTGGGAAGGATTCATAATAGGTGAATTATGTATTATTCCTTGGATTCTACAAACTATCATTTTCCTGTTTTTTGAGGGGGTGGAGGAGCGAAGTACTACTGCTGTGTTTCCACATCACCATTTGAGTTTCAAGAGTTTTTTCTTGCAGTTATGTAGTCATCCTGGTATTTCCATGTGTGTACAGGGAAAATTTTATGTAATCAGTGGCATGTTGTAGCATAGCATTCAGGAATTGATATAGGATCCTGGCTGCTGATGCCTGTGATATCCCCAGCACGTGCACTGTTGGCCTCTAAAAGGTTCCTGTCACTAAAACTCTAAGTGCTACACATGCCTTAGTCTCCACAGGTTTTGGTGCTCCTTGGATTGCCTTTGGTCTCAGTTGTGGCCAACAGAGGTTGCAGAGTCCCTGTAGTGTGTCTCTATCCACACTGTAGCACTCTACAATTTCCACATCATGCAGACTGTGGTAAGTTAACATGGGGTCTAAATAACCTTTTCCTTCTTGGCTGAGGTCTATTTGCAGCAGCCGCATAGACTTGTGCCTGTTGCACATACATATGTATAACTGCAACTGCAGCCCCTGACAGCGTTTTTGTGTAGAGTACCTTCTGTGACTGTATGCTAATAAGTTTTGGAATTCTCTTGGAAAACCCACACTGAGACTACATGATTGCTTTATAGCTTGTTGAATAACTGCTCCTTCTTAAATTGGCTGATTAGCATACAATTCAGCTACTTATGTTGTAATTAGCATGTCACAATGTTTGCCATGTTTGCACAGATCTGCACACTGTGTAGATCTGCTTACTGAATACAAACCACTTGGCTACCATGTGTGCATCACATCATGGTGTGAACAGTGTGATACGAACATGGTTTTAGCAGACTGCATAGGCTTTATTGAATCTGCACCACAGTCTTTTTCATACTGCAGCAGAACTTAGATTGAAAGACCTTAGGGTCAAACCTGCAACTTTAACCTATGTTCACACACTAACCCTGACACCTACCTGACTAGCTCATCCATCTTGCCTGAGATTGTATAGAGAAATTCAGATAAAAGCATCTGAGGCATAAATGTGCAGGGATGAGAAACTAATAGTGATCATGGCCTATGCTTTACAAGAAGTACAACATGCTGTGCATTTATGAAAATAAAATTGCAAGCATGAATGCACATCAGCACAGTGGTCACAACACAAAAATATACCTTTCATATTCCACATTCTTTTTGCAGAAATAGACCAGTATGTTCAAAGAAGTAAAAGAGGTGCTTTTGGCAGAACATTATGGATTATGGAGATATTTGCAGAAATCCAATTAATAACGAGTTGTAGTAAGCATGTTCAAACTTACTGTTAATATCAGTAAGTAGATATGTGTAGCAGCATTTTGAAAACTTTTAGATAGACACAAAGATCAGAATACAATGAGAGCTATCTTCTACATGGATTTGAATCCACACTTAGCCAAGGTATATGCACATTGGCCCATTGCTTTACAGGATGAGCTTACAGCCATCACACATAACTTGTTAACAAACTACTACTGCATACGTGTACCCATATTATTGCAGATAACCAATGTATACAGAAACATCCAGCACATAAATGCTATAAGCCCCCATGCTCCACAAAATTGCCAGATATCATCATCTTTTATTATGTAGAAGATATGTCTAGACAGCTGCACATGCAATGCTCTTGTGTTAAACAAATGTGACCTTAATAATACTTTTCACTTTTGTAAAGCAGACCAGACTAACAAAGTTATTTATGAGTTAGAATTCTCTCATAGACAGGTAGACTAGGTGATGCTGTGGAATTATTATCGGTAACAGAGTAATGCATAGTCATCCATGGCCTAGGCACTACAGGCATTAGTGATACTCAAGCATACTGGATGTGTGAAATGATGTTCTTATATGATGAAAAAAAGCAACATCTAAAATGTTCATTACTATGTACATGATAAACAGTAATGAAATAAACCCCAGGGGAATCAAACCCATAATTACAGGGAGAAGTCACATTGCCCTCTTAATTACCCAGCTGAGCTAGTTATCAATACAGTTATGAAATGGTTTTAAAAGATATGTATTTGATATCTGGGGCATAGCTATATCTCTGAATTCTTTAGGATTGTTCAGGTATACATAAGATTGTGATGCTTACTGTAGGTCTTCAGTGACTGCCTCTGCACCTTGCGACCCTTCAGTGAAGCTCCTCTCTAGCCCTCTGATGCAAATCATCATAGCAGTGGCAAACCTGCACTCCAGTCCAGTAGATTCCTATATGTCATTGATGCTCCCTCAAAATGCAGTCGCATATATCATTCATTGTGAAGTTCTGTGGTCTGTCTCTCTTGCGATACTTAATTCGGGCATAGATGGTCAGCCTCTGGATGGTCAGTTCCACAATCCAATTGGGCATTCAGATATATCAGAGCTTCCTGGAAGTAGCCATTATGATGATATTGTTGAGAATGTTGATATATCACAATTCAATAAATTGCTCACTGAGATCCCACTCAGTTTACAGGTAGCAATGGTCTGATCTGTAACTGTATCTAAATCACTATTTAAAAGTGGTGCTTATGGTATGTTATCAGATCTTTGGAAGACAACAGGCATGCTCTACCTGTGATCTTGTTTAATGATACCTATTGGTTATTTGTGCAGAGCACTTTCCTGTTAAACAGAGTTGTTAGTTGATGCAATGAATTTCGAGAACTTATGCAGAAATGCACAGATAGAATTCTAAAACCTTGAATTTTAATAAACCTCATTAATTATATATGGTACAAATGGGACATATTTAGGGAAAATTGTGTACAATATAAAAAAGTGCATGTGACTTACTGGAAGGTTAAAGGATTGACCTGTATGTATACAGATGAATACATCTGCATCACTAACAAGCACTAGTTTCCCATATGCAGTTGTACAGACAGATGTGAACATAAGGACATATTCATGTATTTTCTGTATATATTGTTAGTGATGTACAGAAATCTGTGGATTCTGACATTATCCATATGTTGCTATGTAATATGAATTTGTATTGTTTTTCTGGATATTTCATTGATATGTCTTAAAACAAATAGAACTAATGATTCAATCCAAAATATTTGTGTTTTTTTCTGCTTACTGTTTACTGTCTGTGGTCTGCTTATAGATACAAATGATTTCCAATGGTTTCTGTAAATTGTTCAAATGATAATTTTCAGAAAACTTCTACTAATTTGGATGGCATTCACTGCTCACTACTGATTGTGTTGATATAAGCTCATGTATAATATTTAATGTTCATATGCCTACTTTTTTTACACAAGTTGTCTCTTTAGTCTGAAATTGCATTACCACTACAGCCATCACACATTTCTGTTTTACATATATGTAATGTGTAATATGTTAATGTGAACTGCATGCAAAATATGTGACTTATGTGGTACAATGTTGTTGTGTTTGGACCTCCACTATTGTGATATCCATGATGTAAGGAATTCAAATCTCACAGACACCCTCTACAGATATCACAACTTATGTTGTTGTTCCAAGTGTTATGTATTCATGCATTGTTTTCATAACACATATGTTTTAATATGTCACAGTACTACATGGCATAGGGACTATTTCTTAGATTGTTTGGCATTGCACAGGACGGCAGAGAAGTTAAATTGGTATAATCTGTCCACATAATCATCTCCGTATGTGGGCCCCACATTAATCTAACCAATTACATATAGCTCTGTTTCAGATGGCAAACTGACATGGGGTGACATTTTTTCCGCACAGGAAAATGAAATTATAATAGATGCTCTGTGCCAGCATGGACAGAGACTCCTTGGACAGGCAGGAAATACAGTATAGAGGAATGATGACTGAACTAACCTCAAAACCATGATTTATGCTGTGGGGAGGTCACAATAGATCCCTTAAGGCCTGTTGCTAATGGTACTGACATGATCCTTTATGCAGTCAACAGGGTACACAGGTATGAGAGGTTGAGAGATGCCATCGATGGTGACCCACCATAGACACCCTTTGATGAGATACCAAAGTTTCTTGCATCATTGCATACCATGAGTGGGATAGAAGCAGGTGTTTCAGGCTGCACGTGTATATACATGTAGAGTAACTCACTACATATTACTGTTGCATACATATTCATGTATTATCATTTTTGTGTGGGAGAAGCAGAGTTTCATTGTGCACATGTGTCTACACAGGATGAAATGACCAATGTAAGTGTAATGACGTGCAGCCATACAACTTCAGTACATACATAGCAGCGCATCCAATGTGTGTAATGTTGTCTGCATTTATTCAGGCAAGTCCATCAACTTCTGCACAACAGCATGACATGACAGATGAGTGCCTCCATATAGTGTTACTATGACCATTATCTATTACTGCCTCAACCTTTTGTCATTGCAGTACTATATACTGTCATATCACATTATAAAATACAGATACATCTTCTGGGGACACGAGCATGCAGGTGCATCTACAGACAGAGCAGGTATGGTTCCCCAATATGTTCATAGGCTGCAGCAATGTGTAGCAGACCTCTGCTTTATGAAATATACTTTGCTGTTTTTCTACACAGGGACAACAGGTGCACCAAATGTCACATGAGTATCACCATATCCTGTTACTGTGTTGTATATGTCTTCATGTGACTAGGCACGTGGCTGCATACTAGACTGTGTTTGCTTTGCCTGTACTTTCCCAGTACAGGGTCCACATTATCATAGACAAACTCCCCACATCATGAGGGTGTCACAGGTATGGTATTACTTTTCTTTCATGCATGTCATTGCTCTTATTCCTGTTGTTGTCCTCCAGTAATACTGTGTCCTTGTACCCTTGTAGCAACATCACCATCTCACACATGAACAACTCGTATGTGAAGTATTACCTACTGTATGTTTTCCCTCTGTTAGAATGGTATCTGCTGACAAGGATGTGATTAAGATGTTGTATTTATGCCTTTGTTTCCCTACAACAGTTGCATTTCTCCCCTTGTCTCCAGGTTGGTTTTGCACAAGGACATGTCAAATGTGGGTTATGCTTGTATTCCTCACAAGCCGTGTACGTTGCATATGTAACAAAATTACTAAATCTCTAATATATAGGTTATGTGGTCCATACATGGACAAGATCTCCTGGTAAGTCATTATTATTTGTAACACTGTAGTGAGATATATGTAGCATATGTCAGTAATGATACACAGCATGTGATATAAGCATGTTTTCCTGACCTGTATCATCTGTCTCTTATTTTAGAATGTCCACTGCCTTTACGCTCCATTAGCACATCCACTGATCCTGATATGGGATCTAATCAGTTGCAGTATTGTAGCACAGGGCTCATATTTGGCGATACAGTCTGGCTGAGATCGTGACAGTCAGGTGGATGAAGCTGTAGTCTCAGATGTGGAGGAAACCTTGTCCAGCCATTCTGACAATGAGGTGACATTAGATGGTGGACATGATGAGGCCTGTGGAACACAGCCCCATACTGAGTTTGCTAGTGATGTTGACACAATCCCACAGCATGTCAATACTGCCCATTGCAGTAGATGCAGGCATGTTACTGGTGTGCATGGACATGTGTCAGAGGGTGTCCACCTTCTCCTACAGTCAAAGGTATGTTCCCATTGGCATCATGACCTGACATCTGTGCATTTGTCCATACCATGGATCATGATGCACACCAGCTGGGTGTGCTGCATGAAGAACAGGAGCACCGACATGGTGAGGTCATGGCAGCACTGGCTGCACAGAATGAAAGCATGCTGTCTGTGGCATGGTCCATTGAATTTCTGGCTATGGCAGAACTACAGCAGTGCCTTAATATAAACAGGGTTCTGTGTGCCCTGAATCTGATTAGCCAAGTGCCAGATGGGAGAGGCAAGCCCCCTCTCAGCAGAACAATCCTTGCTCATCAGGCATCAATGTCTATGCTACAACATGCACACATTTCTGCTGCTAGCTCATCAGACATGGGCCCAGCATTTACAACCATACTGTCAGCTTGTACTCATGCTCTTTCTCACAGTGTGTCTCCAAATGCTGGCATTACCCCATCAGTCTCCTCTGTGGAGCATTCTAGGCCAAGTGTTTCCATACATAGCAGGGGAAGACTGGACTTCAGTGTGATCCATCAGTGTGGGCACCCTAGACTTTGTTAGAGTAACAGTGACAGTTAATCCAATCTGTACTGTAGTATTAGTCTCACCATATGGTGATGATGCAGATCACTGACAATCTAATCTGTCTGTGGTTGCTGTGAATTCTGATGTCATAAGAATTTGTCATTTTACTAACCACAGATGACTCCATTTAGTACATTACTCTTCACCCATGCTTTACTTTTATATATTTCTTGTGATATTGACAGCAGTTATGCATTATGTTTTGAGTTGATTTCCTGTTTGCATCTTTTGATAATGGACAGACAGGAATGTGTTTTTCATAGGTATATCCATTGTTGTCTGCCATACAGGCATGCACCACTATGAGCCTGTATGTATCCATACCTCTCAACATGGAAACATCAAAAATCTGGACAAAGTCCCATGACAAATAGGTAAAAATCTATATGCTCATTAACATAAAATTTGCATACATAATTAAGTAACCCCACTCACTCCAATGGGATTGTGGGATACCAACTGTCAAATGCAAACTGAAGAACAGACAACCAAAATATGGCCCCAGAGTCCCCCTGCAACCATTCCAATGTCCCAATTACTTGGCTATTTCACCCCATTTACAATAAACACTATAATGTGCATACTGCTTTACTTCTACAATGTTTATTTGGATTTCATTTAAAACTTTTATTTTACATTTATAGCACAAGCACTAATAGACATCTGCTGAACAAAGCAATACAGTCTCACAATGAAAATAGATTTAGCATTAAAACTTCTCTGCCTTTGAAACTCACATTCAATGAAACATCATTGAAACCCACATTCAAAGAAAATGGATCCAGCCAGTGGTGGATAAAGATTACCTTTGGGCTATTTTCAAATCATAGGCCCTTGCACACGAAACATACATGTGTTTTTTGATACACCTTCCTGACTGAATTAAATTATATTCTTTTTTTAATACAGCACACTTGTTAGAGCGCATTTCAAATTTATTGTTTTGAATATTTTTCTAGTAAGCAACGAAAGAAAATGCATGACCAATAATGACAAAACTGCCCAATTCAGAACATTTCCAGCAAAAAAGTCTAATCAAACTTCTACAATCCACCAGTATTAGTAAATATGCACAATCTCTGCAGAAGAAAATTCATCTAAATAATTCCACATTAAAGATATCTTTAACTAATGAAGAGGTTGCTGCTAGCAAACAACTTTATATTTCATTGTTTCACCTGCAAGTAAAGTGTCTGCTGCCCTTGAAGAATAAATTGCCTATGTTACATTAAAAAATGATAAGCTAGTAATATTTCAATAGGGAATGAATGGCAAACTGGTAACAAGTTCATAGTTACTAGGTATCTCCGCCAAAGGAGGACATTCACAAAACTTCAGCATCCACCCCCTTTAAAAGTACATCAGCAAACCAACTATATACTGTGGGAGTAGCACCCACAGCCTTTTTCAGCAAGAGCAAGTATACTACCTGTTGTGCTACTAAAAATGCAAGTGGACTTTGCATAAGCAGCAGTAAACTTATCTTTCCCTGAAGAACTGTGCAGAAAAAGAAACCAGGAAAAAGCCAAAATGTATTGGGGGGACAAAGGCCCATAACCAGGGACACATTTTAAACATTGCTTGTATAGTCTTAGAAAGTTGCAAGAATAAAATGTGTTAACATGTGTTTCCTGAAAGGTAGGAAGACTGAAACTTAAATGGCTATCATTATTTAGTCAATTCAGTTTTCACTGACTTGTCAGAAAACCACACATTTCATTTTACATTTGTTTACAGGGAAAGTCCAACTTGGAATGGAGCCAATTTTCAGCAGGAGCTCCAGACACGTCTTTGTATCATGGCAGAAAACCAGAAGACCCAGAAGAAACCCACACAAACACACGGAGGATATTCAGACTCCACACAGAAGATACTTGAGCCGAGACTCAAACCAGAGAACCTCTTGCTGTGAGGCAACAACATTACCACTGCCCTGCTACACCATCTGACTTTTAAGAGGAGCCAAGCAAAAGTATGAGCCAAACATTGTAGACATTCTGTGAAAATTTGTACCTAAGGTACAGGGCTTGAAAATGAGTAACCCTAACCACTAGGTATACATAATTGGGGCATTTTACACACACACACACACACACACACACACACACACACACACACACACACACACACACACACACTTCCAAGCAGCTTGCACAGCAGAAAAGAAGCAGCTTAATTCAAATGTGGCAGAAAATAAACACACACAAGTTAAATGAGTTTTTACTTTAGTTGCTAAAGTGTTGAGTTTTTACTTTAGTTGTCCTCCTTACCTGGAGCAGCTAGGGAAATGCACACATGTCTTGGATGCTACATTTACTGCTGGTGACCCAGAAACAAAGTACAGTGAATCCCTCAAGGCTTCAGCCAATTTTCACAGGCTGGCAGGTTGCTGATGTCATCAAGCATGCTTCTGCATGTGATATCAGTCCAAAATGCCGGAAAAAAAGCTAGGAAATTATGAAATAAAGGGGTGTCACTCAGGAACTGTGGCAGCCCATTATTTAGACCTCAAAACCAGTAAAAAACAAGACATTTTGTATGGTTGAGAGGTATGATGTATACCCATGCCTCTTGTGGCCTGAATTGATGATCCATGTTGTGATACATTTGTATATGTTCATACTGTTCATAGGTTCATAGGTAGGTACTAGGCTATCTGCCCTAGGGCCCATAGAAGCCTAGCCAAAAAATGTACCCTGGCTTTCACCACCCAAGAAAATTATTTTCCTGTGCCCCTGTCGAGCAGAGCCACAGAAGTGATCCCCGGGGTTAATTTCCCATTTCCCATCCAATCATCAAGATTTTTCTTGAAGAGTGCTAATAAGGAGCTCTGTTTGACATAGATAGGTAGTCTGTTCCAGAGTATGGGAAGTCTTTGGGACAGGAATCTATCCCTCCAGCATGTTCTGTTTATTGTGGTGACAAGGTTTAGGTCCCCAGAGTATGTAGCTGGAATGGGTTGGGATTTCGTTAAGTGGAGCATGTCTAACAGCTCTGGGTTTGACATAGCTTTGTATATTAGGCAGAGATTGCCCCTGAGTAGGCGATATGTGATGGAGTAAAGCTGCAGTTTTTTTAGACGGTCTGCATAGGGCATCTGTTTGAGGCCAGTAATACTCTTTGTGAGGTATTTCTGTGGTCTTTCCAGTTGTTGTAGATGTCTTATGAGGTACATACCAAAAGGGGTATTGTACTCTATAATGGGGTCTAATGAGTGATGAGTAGAGGGGAACAATGACCTCTTTTTTTCTAGATGAGATTCCTTTTGTGATGAGATGAGCCACGTAGAAGGATTTCTTGAACACTGAGGCGATGTGATTATCAAAGGAAAGACTACTGTCCACCTGTGTTCCAAGGTCTCTTATCACATTTTTGGCATTAAGTAGACTACCAGCTATGTGGTAGTTCATGGGTACAGAGTTTTTACCAAAGGGGATGACAATACACTTTTTGGCATTGAGCTTCAGGCCATGGCTTTGACACCAGGTATCTGTCTCAGTGAGGCCCTTTTGTAGGTTGCCCATATCGTTAGGAGTTTCGATTATGGCTCCTAGTTTGCAGTCATCTGCAAACTTTGTTAGCCAAAGACCTTCTGTGTTGGCCTGCACTTCAGAGAAGTAGATACCAAACAGAAGAGGGCCCAGGACTGAACCCTGTGGTACTCCACTTGTCACTGGTCTGATGTTATTAGAATTATGCTAGTATATCTGATGTTTGATAGTGAGAAATTTCCCCTAGATGCAATCTGTGCTGCTGTGGTGGGGTAACATCTGAACATAAGTATTTAATATGTGTACTTCTGTGCTTGTGGCTTGTTATTCCTCAAAAGTGTAGAAAACAACAACTGAAAGCACTTGAAAGTACCCACAAACACCGAACAAGTGCTGCGAGCCAAAGGAAACTGCAAACCACGAGTCCACTTCAAATCATTTAATAGACAGCTCCACGGACCATCCACATTAACGCAATTGCACAGAATAAATTCCCAGCGTTTTCATCCAAACACTTGGACTTCATCAGACAATGTATTTCCATTTAATTAATCTATATATATTAAATTACTAACCCTCCAACCAATGTAAATCCCCCAAAGACATTCAAAATAAGCCTATGACCCAACAAGCCTCATTAATATTAACATTGAGTTAAAACCTGACTATAAAGTGCGTGTGCATAACATTTAAAATGTCTAAATATGTTAAAAACCTATGAACATGTAAATATATATAAATACAATACATAAATACATAAATAAATTTAATTACAAAAATTCATACGAACATTATAAAATAAAGTGCTTGTGCTTACTAGTATGTTTAAACATAATGAAACATCTCCCTCTACTGTCATGATTCAATATTGCACATAACATTCCATGAACACAATAATAACACTTCCTTTGTACAAAAATGAAGTTAAAAACTGACTAATATATTATTCAAGTATACGTACTTTGCTTAAATATGATTACATAAATAAATAAATAACATGTGTCATACATCAAATCCTATCACTTACTATTCTATTAAAAACTACTAAATTTTATTAGCCCTTATTTTTAATAAGGATGATATACTCAAATAATCATTTATCCCTGGTTTTTTACTAGTCTCCAGGTACACCTGCCACCACAATTCCTTACTCTCCAAAATCTCTTCCCAAATACCACCCCTTCTATCCTTTTCCACCTGTTGTAACACGAAGAAATAAAATTTGCATCCTCTACATTCTTTACTGTGCTTAAATAAAGCACTAGTCTCTTTCCCTTTTTGCATATCATATACGTGTTCATAAATTCTTTTCTTTAATTCTCGTTCTGTTTTTCCCACGTAATATGAAGGACACTTATCACACGTTGCCAAATAAACCACCCCTTTTGTATCACAACTATATTTGCCTTTACTCTTAATTAACATATTTCTACTATCTATAAATATCTCACTCTTATTACTAATGTATGAACATTGATTGCACCGGCCACATTTATACGTTCCTACTTTCTTTCCCTCCACATCATTCTTCCTATAATCCATGTCCTTTTTGTTTTCTAACATGTTTTTTATACTTCTTGAATTTCTAAAAATAATCTTCGGTTTGAAGCAATTAATACTTTCTATATCCGTTAAAGCAGCAAATTTGTCCCATTCTTTGCTTAAAATGTTTCTTATTCCCATATTGTAACTATTATACTCAATTATGAGATTTTTATGGTACTGATTTTCCTCAGTCACCCTATCCTTGTTTTCTTCTCTTATTGTTTTAAACTCCATCCTACCCATAATTGGTTTAAATCTGTCTGCCCTACCTATTTCCACTTCCCTTCTAATATCATTTACAAATTTCTCTGGATATCCCCTTTCTATGAACATTTTCTGCAATATGTTACATTCGACCAAAAAGTCTTCATCCAGGGTAGTCATCCTTGATCCCCTAACAAACTGCCCTTTAACTATATTACGCTTGCAGTGTAGGGGATGCGCACTTTCATAATGCAAATAGGAATTAACATGAGTTTTTTTCCTATATACCCTGGATGAGAAAGACTTCAACATGTTATTTTTGACCAATTCAATGTCCAAATATTGTAGGACCTCATGATTCATATTGTATGTAAATTTAAGGAAGTTAGTAGTTTTTCCAATATATTCAAGAAAATCATTAAATCTTTCTTGCCCCCCTATCCAAAAAATAACTATATCATCTAGGAATCTTTTGTACAACATCCATTCCTTCTTGAACTCTGATTTTAATATGTATTTTTCTTCCCATTTGGACAAAACGATGTTAGCAAATGTTGGTGCACATGCTGCACCCATGGACACCCCAGTCCTCTGTTGAAAATATTCTCCATCAAATAACAAAAAATTGTATTTTAGGACGGTGTCCATGAGTGCCACTGATAAAATCTTGTCTTCTTGTGTCATAGTTTTGTCCAAAAATACACATTCCTCAAACCACTTCATTCCACTGATATGTGGTATGCAGGAAAAAAGATCCACTATATCTATAGTTATGAATATTAGGTCGGTGCTGTAACATTCAGGTGTCAATTGTTTTAAAAAATCCCATGAGTCTTTCAATATCACTCTATTACTTGTCCAGATATGCTTAGTTGTGATATCTATGTATTTTGCTAGGGGTTCTGTTTTTGACCCTCCTGCAGTGACTATGGGTCTTAGGGGTGGGTCCATCACATTTTTGTGGACTTTCGGGATTCCGAACATAGTGGCCATCCTAGGTTTTGTTACTGTTAGAAACTTGTGTAATTCAGGTTTCAACACTTTTTCTAGCACAAAATCATTCAGCATGTTGTCTATTCGAAAATATGCCACATTTACCTCATTTCTGGAGACTACTGAATATTTAGTTTCATCTCTTAATATCGTGTTCATCTTTCCCTCGTAAATTATATTGTCCATAATGACGACACCCCCCCCCTTATCAGGTTTCATCACTCTGATAGTGTCCTCATTAATTAATTCTATTAATGCTTCTTTTTCATCTTTATTTAAGTTATTATCATAAATTTTCCCATTATTGTTTTTATGTTCAGATCTTATCCCTTCTTCCAAAATTCTTTCAAAGTTTCTTAACTGAGGTAACAAGGGTGGATTAAAGGTAGATTTCTTTTTCAATTTGGAAACTCTATTATCACTACTATAACCATTATTGCTTGTCAAAACACTCAAATTTATTCTTCGCATAAACAACTTGGTATCCAGAATTGTGGTGGCGGTGTCACCCTTTGAACTAGGAATAAATTTAAAACCTTTACTGAGTAGTTTAAAATGGTTGACCTTAACCTCAAAATTACCATAATTGTAAATTGAAAAATCCTTATATGTGTGAGTAACCTTATTTACAACATTAATATCATATACTTCATTTCTGTCAAAATTCAAACTATTTGAAGAGAGGGTGTTAATCAATACCTCCCCCTCCCCCTTCTCCCCCCCCTCCTGTAAAAATTTTCCTTATAATTATGAGGCTTGTATACTTCTTCTGTTTCCCTTACTAAGGGAGGAAACTCTTGGTCATAGGTAAAATTGTTCTGAAAATCTGAGTGACTATAAATGGGTTTATTCCATTTCCTATTGTTAACAAAATTATTAACATTCTTTTTAGACAAGTTAGGTTCTGGATAGTTAGTCCCATTTTCATATTCCATGATGTCCCTGTGTAGTTTACCTATTTTACGTTGCATAACCACATTACATTTTTCATCAATTTCATGCCTAATATTATAATATTGTTGCTTCTCTTCCTTAATACTAAATATTAGGTCATTTTTGATAGCTCCATCCATTTCATCAATGTCTTTAGTCAGACACTTAATATTTCTTTCATTTTCTTCCATTATTAATTTAATAACATCTAAACCACATTGATTAAAACCTTAAGCAAATTTTTATGAAAAATAGAACCACTAATAACATTGTTTGGATATTTACAGATACGCAGACCTTTTGGAACAATTTCCTTTTTTAAGCATTCTGATAAATATGCATTTTCTATATGTAACGCTTTTGAACCTAGTCATAAGGCCTTTAAGCTTGTCAATTTTAACCACATAAGTCTCTCCTTCTTGTCTGTCCAAACCAACATATGTGTCAATACCAAAGTCAATATTCTTATTCAACCAGTCTCTGGTGCTGACATGGTTAGAACAATCAGTACCTTTACTTAGATCCGTACGAGTTGGTTTCTTCCGTTGAGCTCCTACAGCTGTTCCACGGCGCTCATTTATCACTTCAAACCCTTCCGATTCCACCCCTAAGATGTTTGGAGTGAGTAAAGGATTAAAATTAGTTGCTGAACCCTCGGAAAAGTCGCCGGCGTCGTCATCATCTTCGCCCATAAGCTGCCTCTTCCGTTTACTTCGACCATTGTACTGCAATACCTCCTCGGGCTCAGGTTCACCGCAACCAACCTTAGCTTGACTCCCTAACATCCTGTGGCAAAGGGGAGTGAGTAGATCTATGAGCTCGGTCAACTGTCCAATCAGCTTCCTTGATTGGCCGAGCTCCTCCGATGCTTCCAAACTCATTGCTGTCCTTTTCTCTTTGAGAAAGTTTCCCTTAGCCCAGAGAACTCACGAACCAGTAGAAAACAACAACTGAAAGCACTTGAAAGTACCCACAAACACCGAACAAGTGCTGCGAGCCAAAGGAAACTGCAAACCACGAGTCCACTTCAAATCATTTAATAGACAGCTCCACGGACCATCCACATTAACGCAATTGCACAGAATAAATTCCCAGCGTTTTCATCCAAACACTTGGACTTCATCAGACAATGTATTTCCATTTAATTAATCTATATATATTAAATTACTAACCCTCCAACCAATGTAAATCCCCCAAAGACATTCAAAATAAGCCTATGACCCAACAAGCCTCATTAATATTAACATTGAGTTAAAACCTGACTATAAAGTGCGTGTGCATAACATTTAAAATGTCTAAATATGTTAAAAACCTATGAACATGTAAATATATATAAATACAATACATAAATACATAAATAAATTTAATTACAAAAATTCATACGAACATTATAAAATAAAGTGCTTGTGCTTACTAGTATGTTTAAACATAATGAAACATCTCCCTCTACTGTCATGATTCAATATTGCACATAACATTCCATGAACACAATAATAACACTTCCTTTGTACAAAAATGAAGTTAAAAACTGACTAATATATTATTCAAGTATACGTACTTTGCTTAAATATGATTACATAAATAAATAAATAACATGTGTCATACATCAAATCCTATCACTTACTATTCTATTAAAAACTACTAAATTCCTCAAAAGTGTGTCAGATGTTGCCTTGTTGCCTGAGCCTGGACTTGCGGTTGCACCCGCCATCACTCGTGCCTATTTCTTCTGCCCCCTATTTCCTCCTGCTCCTCCTCTGATAGCTGCTGAATGTCATTTCAGGCATCTGCAGTTCCTGGGTAGTTCACCGACACCTGCAGCTGGAATACCACCATGTGCTGTTGTTACCATATTGTGAAGAATTGGGCACACAGTAATCATCTGTGCTGCCTCTTCAAGTGTGTACAGGTATGCGCATCATAATGTCTAGAATAGGTTTTATCCCATGGAATGTTAAGTGCTGGGGACATTAAGCGAATGCCCTATACTTTGTATTGTGCTTCTCTTAAGGTCCATCCATTCACATTTACATCCACTTAGCACTGTATGGACGTAAATGCAGTTGGATATTCTGTGGTTGGATGTTATGTAGAGGAAACCTGTACTGCAGTGAACGCTGGATGTGCCCAGACATCTGAACCTAGCTTTAAATACACCAGAGACATGCTCAATGGTATTTTATGCTTTTTTTTCATGCACTCTGCTGTAGGCTCCTCTGCAGTTCTCTGTATGGAGTCATTAGATGCAACTCGATAGGATAGCCAAAGTAACTTGTTGTGGGGAGTAAATGTATATGTCGTCATCGTGGATAATGTCAACAGGGATGCTCTTAGCTTACATCCTAGCTGTGTTCCTGTACTTACCCAGTAGTAGTCTATCAGGTATTTCACCTCACTGGAATGCAGTCCTCACATAACTTTTCCTCCATATGGCAGAATAATGAACAATTCCGGGGTGTGCCACCATGATGTTTGTTATGCTGCCATCTGGTACACAGCCATCTTGGAATTTCAGGGATGGCCAGCCCTTTCTGTCGATCTGTCTGTCTGCTTCTTGGTGCATGAGGGTCTTAATATATATGTGAGTGCTGTCTGTTGCACCAAGTTTGTGTGGGAAGTTTGCAAGGTTATAGAGCTGGTGCATAACAGTTCTCAATGCCATGGGGGTTATGCCTGTGGGGCTATTCATCTACCTTGTTGCACATTGCTGTCAGGAAGTTTTACAGGATATCAGTGGCAGCTGTCTGTGACACTCCTATAGCATCTTCCATGTGTCTTAGGAATGCCCCAGGTGCCAGTACATCTAGGTTCAGAAACACTTTTGTTTTGAGAGAGATGAGGTTGCCTCACAATGTCTGCACAGATGTGTGCAGTGCACATGTTGCACACTGCCTGCACCATCTGTCTGTATAGGTGGTACCTGTCAATGATTTCCTGATCTGCAAGTTGGTTTAGTTGCAGCCTTGCTGTCTGTCTAGTTGGCTGCCTTCTAGGAAGGACAGCCAGATCCTTCTCCATAGCTTGCCATACTGCAGCCAGTTGTAGTTCATTTACTGCATGTAATGTGTTTTTTTTTTGTTTGTTTGTTTTTTTTTTGGTATTTTTATGGATTCCATAGGATTTTGTGAGAATAGTTTCCATTCCTTTTGTTGCAGTATGGCATTTGCCAAGGATTTTGGAAACAGAGTCAGCACTGCAGTTTGATGCATTTAAGTTGTTTTGGGTGTTCACAATGTGTTTTGGAATCTGATGGGTGTGCACATAATCTATAATTATCCTACACTAAATTGTTAAGTACTCAGACTGCCTGTGGCATATCTTCTGAAATTACATGTACAGCTGGTGTGCTGAAGTCTTCCTTTGGCATGCTGTACTTTCGACAACTATTTTTTTTGAATCTGGCCCAGCTTTTTTTGAGTGTACTAGGGTATCTAAATAAATAACACTGTTAATGAGTGTCTCAAACCCATACAGTCATGAATAAGAAATGCTATTACTATGCTTTCCTGCATACCTGCATTTTTGACTCTGCTTATTTGTAGAAAACTTTGGGACGTGCAGTTGGACAGTCATTTACGGCTTACTACTCCTGAATATTTTTCATTACAACAAACTTACTGATACTAACACATATATACATTGAATCATTATAGCAGAATATCTGTTGAGTGAATGAGAGCAGTATGTAATATGTGTTAGGGTGTGGAATATGGCAGTTACTGAAGGCATCTGGGGGTGTTATCTAATTTCTGTTGTCCTCTGGACCGTTGCTCCCACACCCTACAATGAAGGTTGTTCTATCAGTAGTGGATCTACACTCCGTTTCTGAAGATACTGGGGTATCCTTAGAGCTCCCACACAATCTAGTTCCATGCATTGATCTGTGCACTGACATGCTGCCTGCATCCTTTGCTCATGTCCCACATAAACTGTAAGCATCTGGAGCATCTCCTCATCAGTCCAGCTGGACAATCAGACACACTGTTGCCGTTTTTCCATTAACAACATCTTGAAATTGTAGAAGAAGTCTCTGTAGAATACAGTGTTTAAATGTTTACTGAAGTATCACACAGTTTGCAGGTACCAAGGATATGATATTAACATTTATCTATATCACATTTTAAAAGTGCAGTAGCAGACTATTGGTGCATATCTGGCATGTGTTTCAGATGTACAGAGTCACTGATAATATTGAACATTTGTGCGGGCACTGTACACTTATAGAATGTTATTGGTTAATGCCCCGAGATTCATGAACTTACATGAGTGTCCACTGAGTCAGTTCCAAAACACTATTAATATAGCTCATTAATTATGTATAGTGCAGATGGTACTAAATAGCTGTTTGCACTGAGATAACCCATCTACTAGGTATAGCTTCCTGACTGAAACTAAGCATAAGGTAAGCTGTCATGGGGTTAGCTGTTTGTGTTGCTATTGAGAACTACTGTGCTTAGTATTGCTCTATGATGTTCAAAATGTCTTGTGTGCACCTTGTAACTCATAACCAAGTAGATTGCAATGTGAAATCATCTGAACATCAATATGTCAGTCACATGAAGTGTAAGAGTGGCCTTCCCTTATATACATGTATTTAGATACATGCCCATCATTGTCAGGGAGGTCTCCTCATATACAGAAGCATGAACACAATCTCATCATCCCCAGAGAACTGTGGATATTGACGGACTTAGCCCATTTCTGCAGAGAATGATAATTATAGAACTGTTTTTGCTGAAGTGGCAGTGATGTGGTTATTTGATCGACTCACAACTGAAAATGTGCACATTAAACTGGGCTCTAAACCCACTTCTACATGTATGAGATATCATAAAATATGGAAAAGGTACATGTAGGCTTTACATTTCATGACATGTACTGTCATGTATGTTTAGTATAGTTATTGATATATGATGGCAATGCACATGACAGCTATTGTTTTGTATAGCAATATAATGTATATGGGAGCTTTATATCAACAAAATTA